>NW_022299486.1:0-2119 GCF_002776525.5 Piliocolobus tephrosceles
ACAATCATGTCATCTGCAAACAGGGACAATTTGACTTCTTCTTTTCCTAACTGAATACCCTTGATTTCTTTCTCTTGCCTGATTGCCCTAGCCAGAACTTCCAACACTATGTTGAATAGGAGTGGTGAGAGAGGGCATCCCTGTCTTGTGCCAGTTTTCAAAGGGAATTTTTCCAGTTTTTGCCCATTCAGTATGATATTAGCTGTGGGTTTGTCATAAATAGCTCTTATTATTTTGAGGTACGTTCCATCAATACCGAATTTGTTGAGCATTTTTAGCATGAAGGGCTGTTGAATTTTGTCAAACGCCTTTTCTGCATCTATTGAGATGTGTGACTTTTCATTTCTTAATTTTGTTGAGTTCAGTCCTGATTTTGGCTATTTCTTTTCTTCCGCTAGCTTTGGGGTTGGTTTGCTCCTTTTTTCCCCCAGGTTTCCTAGATATAATGTTAGATTGCTAATTTGAGATCTTTCTAACTTTTTGATGTGGACTTTTAGTGCCATAAACTTTCCTGTTAACACTGCTTTAGCTGTGTTCCAGAGATTCTGCTATGTTGCATCTTTCTTTTCACTAGTTCAATTCTTTTTTAATTTCTGTCTCATTTCATTGTGTACCCTAAAGTCATTCAGGAGAAGCACATTTAATTTCTATGTAATTGTATGATTCTGAGAGATGTTCTTGGTATTGATTTGTTTTTACTAATCTGTGATCTGAGAGTGTGGTTGGTATGATTTCAGTTCTTTTGAACTTGTTGAGAATTGCCTTACGGCCAAGCAGGTTGTTGATTTTAGAGTATGTGCCATGTATAGATGAGAATACCAACTTGTGGTTGATGGGTGGAGTGCTCTGTAGACGTCTGTTAGGATCACTTGGTCAAGTGTTGAGTTTAGGTTCCAGATTTTCTTCTTTCTCTTCCTCAGTGATCTGTCGAATAATGTCCATGGGGTGTTGAGCTCTCCCACTATTGTGCGGTTATCTAAGCCTGTTCACAGGTTTCTAAGAACCTGTTTTATGAATCTATGTGCCGCTGTGTTGGTTACATATATATCTACGATAGTTAAGTCTTCTTATTGAATAAAACCTGTTATCATTAGGTAATGTCCTTCTTTGTCCTTTCTGATCATTGTTGTTTTAAAATTGATTTGTATGAAATAAGGAGAGCAGCTTCTGATCTTTTTGGTTTTCTACTGGCTTGATAGAGAAAATAACTCTTTTACTGTAAAAATGGTACATGTTCATTACATGACCTTTATAACATGCAGGAGCAAAAAGAAGAAACAAATCAACCTGCATTTCATTACCAACTACACATACCTATAAATTCAATATGTAATTTTTTTCTGTGCAGATAGAATATGAAATTAATTTTTATTTGAATTTCCCTTGGGTTAAACAAAGTTTTCCATTATATAGCAACTATAAATTCCATGAAAGTGATCTTCAACATTCTGCAGTTCTCACACAGCCACAATAGTAATAGTTTTCAAAAGGAAATTAGGTATTTTTATCTTATATAAAATATGTCTGACGTTTTCCATCACTGTTACAAACTTCAAAACACTTCCTTGGCCCATAAGACCCTATAAATCTTGCCCTCCGTATCTCTCTGATTTTTCCCTTTTCATTTTCTCATCTCCTTCTATAACCTGGAATCACTAAAACTCCCTTTTGTCTCTTTTTAAAATTTATTTTTATGGATGCATAATACATGGACACAGTTTTGGGATACATGAAATAATTTATTTCTATAATTTGAAAGATCATATTAGTGAAAGATCATCACCTTAAATCTTTATCTTTAGGCTGGAAAGATTCAAATTATTCCTCTTTGGCTATTTTGAAATCTGCCATAAATAACTATAGTCACTCAATTTATCTAACAATAGGTCTTATTTCTTCTGCCAAACCATATATTTGTACCTTTAGTCAACTTCTATTCAATGCTCTCCCTCCCCACTACCCTTTCTGGCTGCTGGTAACCACTCATCTACTCTGTATCTTCATGTGATCCACCTTTTTAGCTCCCACATATGAGTGAAAACATATGATATTTGTCTTTCTGTGCTTCATGCTCTTGATACATTTCTTTTTCTGTGTGTCTTAGGGCCTTTGCAGTTTG
>NW_022299488.1:0-1120 GCF_002776525.5 Piliocolobus tephrosceles
TCCCTTTACCATTATGTAATGGCCTTCTTTGTCTCTTTTGATCTTTGATGGTTTAAAGTCTGTTTTATCAGAGACTAGGATTGCAACCCCTGCTTTTTTTTGTTCTCCATTTGCTTGGTAGATCTTCCTCCATCCCTTTATTTTGAGCCTATGTATGTCTCCGCATGTGAGATGGGTCTCCTGAAGACAGCAGACTGATGGGTCTTGACTCTTTATCCAGTTTGCCAGTCTGTGTCTTTTAATTGGAGCATTTAGTCCATTTATATTTAAGGTTAATATTGTTATGTGTGATCTTGATCCTGCCATTATGATATTAACTGGTTATTTTGCTCATTAGTTGATGCAGTTTCTTCCTAGGCTCGATGGTCTTTACATTTTGGCATGTTTTTGCAATGGCTGGTACCGGTTGTTCCTTTCCATGTTTAGGGCTTCCTTCAGGGTCTCTTGTAAGGCAGGCCTGGTGGTGACAAAATCTCTAAGCATTTGCTTATCTGTAAAGAATTTTAAACCCAGAATTTCATATCCAGCCAAACTAAGTTTCATAAGTGAAGGAGAAATAAAATTCTTTACAGATAAGCATTTGCTTATCTGTAAAGAATTTTATTTCTCCTTCACTTATGAAACTTAGTTTGGCTGGATATGAAATTCTGGGTTGAAAATTCTTTTCTTTAAGAACGTTGAATATTGGCCCCCACTCTCTTCTGGCTTGTAGAGTTTCTGCCGAGAGATCTGCTGTCAGTCTGATGGGCTTCCCTTTGTGGGTAACCCGACCTTTCTCTCTGGCTGCCCTTAAGATTTTTTCCTTCATTTCAACTTTGGTGAATCTGGCAATTATGTGTCTTGGAGTTGCTCTTCTGGAGGAGTATCTTTGTGGCGTTCTCTGTATTTCCTGAATTTGAATGTTGGCCTGCCCTGCTAGGTTGGGGAAGTTCTCCTGGATGATATCCTGAAGAGTGTTTTCCAATTTGGTTCCATTTTCCCCCTCACTTTCAGGCACCCCAATCAGACGTAGATTTGGTCTTTTTACATAATCCCATACTTCTTGCAGGCTTTGTTCATTTCTTTTTCTTCTTTTTTCTTTTGGTTTCTCTTCTCGCTTCATTTCATTCATTTGATCCTC
>NW_022299489.1:0-1180 GCF_002776525.5 Piliocolobus tephrosceles
GAGACTTAGACTCCCATACAATAATAATGGGAGACTTCAACACTCCACTGTCAACATTAGACAGATCAACGAGACAGAAAGTTAACAAGGATATCCAGGAATTGAACTCATCTCTGCACCAAGCGGACCTAATAGACATCTATAGAACTCTCCACCCCAAGTCAACAGAATATACATTCTTCTCAGCACCACATCACACTTATTCCAAAATTGACCACATAATTGGAAGTAAAGCACTCCTCAGCAAATGTAAAAGAACAGAAATTATAACAAACTGTCTCTCTGACCACAGTGCAATCAAACTAGAACTCAGGACTAAGAAATTCAATCAAAACCGCTCAACTACATGGAAACTGAACAACCTGCTCCTGAATGACTACTGGGTACATAACGAAATGAAAGCAGAAATAAAGATGTTCTTTGAATCCAATGAGAACAAAGATACAACATACCAGAATCTCTGGGACACATTTAAAGCAGTATGTAGAGGGAAATTTATAGCACTAAGTGCCCACAAGAGAAAGCAGGAAAGATCTAAAATTGACACTCTAACATCACAATTAAAAGAACTAGAGAGGCAAGAGCAAACACATTCAAAAGCTAGCAGAAGGCAAGAAATAACTAAGATCAGAGCAGAACTGAAGGAGATAGAGACACAAAAAACCCTCCAAAAAATCAATGAATCCAGGAGTTGGTTTTTTGAAAAGATCAACAAAATTGACAGACCGCTAGCAAGGCTAATAAAGAAGAAAAGAGAGAGGAATCAAATAGACGCAATAAAAAATGATAAAGGGGATATCACCACCGACCCCACAGAAATACAAACTACCATCAGAGAATACTATAAACACCTCTACACAAATCAACTAGAAAATCTAGAAGAAATGGATAATTTCCTGGACACGTACACTCTTCCAAGACTAAACCAGGAAGAAGTTGAATCCCTGAATAGACCAATAGCAGCCTCTGAAATTGAGGCAACAATTAATAGCCTACCCACCAAAAAAAGCCCAGGACCAGATGGATTCACAGCTGAATTCTACCAGAGGTACAGGGAGGAGCTGGTACCATTCCTTCTGAAACTATTCCAATCAATAGAAAAAGAGGGAATCCTCCCTAACTCATTTTATGAGGCCAACATCATCCTGATACCAAAGCCTGGCAGAGACACAACAAAAAA
>NW_022299490.1:0-2868 GCF_002776525.5 Piliocolobus tephrosceles
TTATAATAATTATTGTTTTCCCAAAGGGCTTTCAGGTGAAAAATATCCACAGGCGATAGAAACATCCTGCAAATGTGACATATATTATTACCTAAATGAAGATATGAGGAATATAAGGTCCTTTTGAAGATTAAGTTAATAAACACAATTTATACTCTGTTAGTTTTCAGAGAGACCATCTGTGTGGCTTCATTTAGCAGTTCTTTATACTATGTGTGCCTATAATTCAACCTAGAGTTGCTTTATAATTAATAGTTTGCATTAAAAATTTGTTAATATGAATCTCAAGGAACTTCTGTATTCACTGCTTTTCTCGATTTAAAATAAGCTGGTAGGCTTTTTTCCCCCCCAAAGCATTTAAGAAGTAGGATAATAGAGTTTATTAATCTAACAGAATTGTCATGATTGTGACAAAAACAACTGGAGTCCTTTGGGTACTGAGAAATGAAAAATTGTAGAATTAGGTATTGTAGAAAGCAGGAACTTAAACATCTAACTCCTGCTACCAGCATCACGTATGGCTGTACGTTCTAAAAGACACTGATAGTGTAGAACAATTATACCGTGCATATGATAGTCTTTCTGTGAGGCCAGTTATTTTAAATGATATTGATAAATATTGCCAGGGTGTCCTCCAACAAATATGTTCAGCACACACATTAGGTTATCTGTAAAAAGGAGATTAGCCTGAGAATATTGCTATTGGCATTACTGACTCTTGAGTAACAATGAGGTAAGAAACTCTTACAACAGAACTCAAATTGTTTAAGAGGGCTAATGTAGTCACAGATCAGTATCACTCCATTTGTTACCTCTTAAAAATGGTAAAAGTGGCCGGGAGTGGTGGCTCACGCCTGTAATCCCAGCACTTTGGGAGGCCAAGGCAGGCAGATCACGAGATCAGGAGATGGAGACCATCCCACTAACATGGTGAAACTCCATCTCTACTAAAAATACAAAAAAATTAGCTGGACGTGTTGGCATGCACATGTAGTCCCAGCTTCTCGGGAGGCTGAGGCAGGGGAATCGCTTGAATCCTGGAGGTGGAGGTTGCATTGAGTGAGGTCATGCCACTGCACTCCAACGTGGGCAACAGAGGGAGACTCCGTCTCAGAAAAATAAAAGAAAAGAAAAGAAAAGAAAAGGTAAAAACAAGTCCTGTAAGCAGGAACACTATTGAAATTCTCCATTTAAGTCTTAGAAGTTCCATAGTTAAAAGCAAACAATGTTAAAAAAGGAAGGCACAATCAAAGATGAATATACAAAAAGGCAAGCTACTTTGATGAATTTACATAAATGATAAAAAAACTGATTTAGACCACCAAAGACTAAAAGTGTTAGAATTATTGTATGAAGAATATTTTTAAAAACTACTTGTGAAACTGTTTAAGAACATAAGGGATCAAATCACAAAACTGGACAATTTTAAGATATTTTCATAAATGAATACATCAGAAAGAGAAAATGAAACTAAAAGTAACTAAAATAACTAAAACTAAGAAACTTATAAATTTAAATAAACATCCAAAAATTTAAACAGTAGATTAAACACTGCTCAAGAGAAAGATAACCTGCAGAGAAATAAATAACAATAAAATATACAGAATGAAGTAGAAAGTAATAGAGATTGAAAAGAGGAAGAGGATATTAAGAGATAGGAAAGATAGAATTAGAAAATCTAACGTGTATAATTGGAATACAAGAAGTAATGAACTGAAAAATGTGATTTTTTTGCATATTCAAACAGGGAAGAGCATAAATTCACATATTTTGCTCTTACTTTTTTTTGCAGAGACTCCAATTAAATGTATATACAATGCTAAAATATCTCCGGGCTCCACACACAAAATATCAGGAGTTCTCTTAAGTCACTATAACATCCAAAAACTTTCAGATGCATTTACAAATGTGTTCTATACAGAAGATGAGAACACGAGAATTTGACATATCATGATCAGGAATCCATATTTCAGAAGTAGTTAACATAACCTAAACTGAATATCTAAGTTAAGAAATTTAATTTAGGGTGGGCGTGGTGGCTCAAGCCTGTAATCCCAGCATTTTGGGAGGCCAAGACGGGCTGATCACGCGTTCAGAAGATCGAGACCATCCTGGCTAACACGGTGAAACCCCGTCTCTACTAAAAAATACAAAAAAATAGTCGGGTGAGGTGGCGGGCGCCTGTAGTCCCAGCTACTCGGGAGGCTGAGGCAGGAGAATGGTGTAAACACAGGAGGCGGAGCTTGCCGTGAGCTGAGATCCTGCCAATGCACTCCAACCTGGGCTATAGTGCGAGACTCCATCACACACACAAAAAAAGAGAGATTTAATTTAAATTTTTGATACTCATGATATTAAAGAAATATAGTTGTTAGAAATAATACATAATGCTTCAGCATAAATAGGGCATGAAATTCCATCAACTTCAAACTATTCAATTTGGTGCTATAATTCTTTAGTTTTGTATCACCCCATTTCCTGTGGCACTCTGCTGCCTAAGAATCCTAGCTTGGCTTATTATGCTGTAAAAATATTGTTGTACAGACCATAGATGAACCTTTCAGTCAACAGGCCTGTTGGAATGCCCGAAGACAGAGCTGAGAGTGAGGCTTCTCTGAGCTTTTAGGAACATGTTCTGGAGTAATTTTTGTGCCTGCTTGTCAATAAATATTTGTAAGTTTCGAAAAACTTAGTACAAAACTTTTAAAATTATAATATTTACTTGGTAGTAGGGCTGTATGTGAGGAATTACAAAGGTTCTCTCCATCTATAATGATCAGAGCCTACAGATATTTACTAAAAGAACCCAATAATTGCCTAATGAACAAATTGATTCAGGTCAATACACACACACACACACACACACAC
>NW_022299491.1:0-4316 GCF_002776525.5 Piliocolobus tephrosceles
CTCGATCTCCTGACCTCGTGATCCGCCCATCTCGGCCTCCCAAAGTGCTGGGATTACAGGCTTGAGCCACCGCGCCCGGCCGAGGAGGGGATTTATGTGCTTTCTGTTTTCCAATAGTAGGCAGGGGAAATATTTCCCAGTCAGATACAATATCCATTCTCATAAAATATTTAGGTAAAGGAGATACAACTTCTTTCTGTTTAAACATTTCAGCTTTCATCATCCTATCAGCCCTTTCATTCTTATTTTTTTTCCTCAAGACGGAGTCTTGCTCTGTCACCCAGGCTGGAGTACAGTGGTGGGATCTCCGCTCACTGCAACCTCCTCCTCCTGGGTTCAAGCGATTCTTCTGCCTCAGCCTTTCAAGTAGCTTGAGACTACAGCTGCCCGCCACCATGCCCAGCTAATTTTTGTCTGTTTTTTGAGACAAGAGTTTTGATCTGTCACCCAGTCTGGAGTGCAATGGCACAATCTCGGCTCACTGCAACTTCCTCCTGGCTTCAAGCGATTCTCCTGCCTCAGCCTCCAGAGTAGCTGGGATTACAGGTGCCTGCCATCACGCCCAGCTAATTTTTTGTATTTTTGGTAGAGACAGCATTTCACCATGTTGGCCAGGCTGGTCTCGAACTGCTGACCTTAGGTGATCCATCCGCCTCAGTCTCCCGAAGTGCTAGGATTACAGGCATGAGCCACTGCGCCCGGTCTTTTCTTTCTTTCTTTCTTTTTTTTTTTTTTTTTTGAGGCAGAGTCTCAGCCTGTCACCCAGGCTGGAGTACTGTGGTGTGATCTTGGCTCACTGCAACCTCTGCCTCCCGCGTTCAAGTGATTCTCCTACCTCAACCTCCCGTAGCTGGGACTACAGGCGCACGCCGTCATGCCCGGCTAATTTTTTGTATTTTAGTAGAGACGGGGTTTCACCATGTTGCCTGGGCTGGTCTTGAACTCCTGAGCTCAGGCAGTCTGCTCGCCTCGGCCTCCCAAAGTGCTAGGATTATAAGTGTGAGCCACTGCGCCCGGCCTAATTTTTTATATTTAGTAGAGAGGGAGTTTCACCATGTTTTCCAAGCTGGTCTCGAACTCCTGAGCTCAGGCAATCTGCCTGCCTCTGCCTCCCAAAGTGCTAGGATTACAGGCAGGAGCCACTGTGCCCAGCCAAAAATTGTTTTTAAAAATTAGCTGGGCACAGTGGCATGCACCTATAATCCCGGCTCCTTGGGAGGCTGAGGCGAGAGGATCGCTTGAGCCCAGGAATTCAAGTTGCTAGGGACGATGATCACACCACCGAACTCCAGCCTTGGTGACCAATTTATCCCAGTGACATATAATAGTTTCATAACATCCTTGCCAGCATTCATTGAATAACATTGAAAGAATGTTTTTTTGTGTGTTTTGTTTTGTTTCTGAGACAGTCTCACTCTTTCGCCCAGGCTAGAGTGAGTGGCACGATCTTGGCTCACTGCAAGCTCTGCCTCCCGGGTTCACGCCATTCTCCTGCCTCAGCCTCCCAAGTAGCTGGGATTACAGGCACCCGCCACCACACCCGGCTAATTTTTTGTAGTTTTAGTAGAGACGGGGTTTCACTGTGTTAGCCAGGATGGTCTCGATCTCCTGACCTTGTGATCCGCCCACCTCAGCCTCCGAAAGTGCTAGGATTACAGGTGTGAGCCACCGCACCCGGCCGAAAGACTGTTTTGCTAATAGGCTCAGAAGGTAATTATTTAAAACGTATCTTCCTTTTCTTTTTCTTTTATTTATTTATTTATTTATTTATTTTTTTTGAGATAGGGTTTCACTCTGTCCCCCACACTGGAGTGTCCTGGTGCAATCACAGCTTATTGCAGCCTGACCTCCTGGGCTCAAGTGATCCTCCCACCTTAGCCTCCCAAGTAGCTGGGACTACAGGTCCCGCCACCATGCCTGGCTAATTTTTTTTTGTGTGTGTGAAGACAGGGTTTCACCATGTTGCCCAGGATGGTCTGGAACTCCTGGGCTCAAGTGATCTTCCCGCCTTGGCCTTCCAAAGTGCTGGGATTACAGGAGACAGCCGCCACGCCTGGTGTAAAACCTAGTTATTTTATTGCCAATGAGTTTAAATAGCTTTCTTTCTCTTTACTGCTGGATGTATAGCATGAGGGTTGCACTTCCTTAGTCGTCCAGTGAACCAACTCCCTGGGAGCTGGATTCATCTTTAAATTCAGTAATGCAGTAGTTAAACCCATGAACGCTAGTGTTGGACGAATTCAGATTCAAACCATAGCTCTTCCACTTCCCAGCTGTGTGACTTTGAGGAGACTACTTAACCTCTCTGATCCTCTATTTCCCTGTCTGTAAAATGAACCTTAAAGGGACCTATTCCTAGGTTTGTCTGAAGGATTAAATAAGGTAAATTAGATAATGAACATCACCTGCCACATAGTCAATACTCTGTCAATATTAGCTGTTCTTCTTCTTCTTCTTTTTTTTTGTTTGGCAAATACTTTATTTTTATTTTTATTTCAGTAGTTTTTGGGGTACAGGTAGTTTTTAGTTATACGAGTAAGTTCTTTAGTGGTGATTTCTGAGATTTTGGTGCACCTGTCACCCAAGCAGTGTACACTGTACGCAGTGTATAATCTTTTATGCCTTACCCCTCTCCCATCCTTCCCCCTTATTCTTATTATATATTAATGTAAATTAACAAGTCTCTATTCTCCCTCAAGATTCATTTTGTTTTAATCTATAGCAGATTGATTTTTCTGCCCTAGAGGTAGATGGTCCCAGAAGGGGAGCTGACAACCTCTTCCTCTCCAAATAGTCTGTGTCCTTGGCTGGCTGACTGGATCTGGGTGTGAGCCTCCCTGGGCAAGCCAGTGAACCTCTCCCAGGTGGTCTTAGCTCCCTGAGCAGATGAGTAGGGGCTGACAGGGCTGTGTCTCCAGGACCCTGAGTCTGCTGTGGTCCTGCAGCCTCTGTAGCATGGAAATGGGGCTAAGGACTCACTAATGGTTTTGTTCAAGTCCAAAATTTGTCTTGGTGACTGTTCTGCTGCTCACATTCAGATGACCCTATATGCTGTTTGGGAAACTGAGGCAGCTGGGTGGATTCCTCAGGTATTTCAGGAGACAGAATCTGGGGCTTTGACTCCAGCTTGGGTTGCTGCCCATAATGCCTGCTCTTGAAACCTTTTAATTATTTATATTTCTAATTAATTGTTTTTCGAGACAGGGTCTTGCTCTGTCACCCAGGCTACAATGCAGTGGAGCGATCATAGCTCGTTGCAGCCTCAACCTCCTGGGTTCAAGTGATCCACACACCTAGTAGTTGGGACAATAGGCACATGCCACCACACCTGGGTAATTTTTGTAGCTTTTTGTAGAGATGGAGGTCTTTTGTTGCCCAGGCTTATTCTGAGTCAACATGAGTGACCATGGCCCGAGAAACAGTCTCAGGAGGTCCTGAGAAAGCGTGCCCAAGATGGTCAGGTTACAGTTTGGTTTTGTGCATTTTGGGAAGACAGGAATTGTAGGTAAAATCGTAAATTAGTACATGAAAAGTATACATTGGTTCAGGTCTCGAACTCCTGGGTTCAAGCGATCCTCCTGCCTCGGCCTCCCAAAGTACTGGGATTACGGGCATGAGCCTGCGCCAGGCCTCTTAAACCCTTTAGAGTGGCCTTGGCTTTCGTTTTGAGTGGGCCTCAGGGAGCCTTAAGAGAGGAGAGGAAAGTCATGCAAACAGGGTGTGCTCGATGCCTGCATTTTCCTCTTTACTGCTGACCTGCTGTTGAGGAGGAAGTTAGTAACACCAGGATCTTGGTCTCAAATGAACTACTTCATGAGAATTTTCTTCTAGGAGGAAAAACAAAAACCCCAACTTTCTCCTTACACATCCTTCTAAAAAATTCCATTGAAAATGTTTCTTGCCAGGCGTAATCCCAACACTTGGGAGGCCGAAGCAGGTGGATCACCTGAGGTCAGGAGTTTGAGACCAGCCTGGCCAACATGATGAAACCCTGTCTCTACTAAAAATACAAAAATTAGCCGGGTGTGGTGGTGGGTGCCTGTAATCCCAGCTACTTGGGAGGCTAAGACAGGAGAATCACTTGAACCCAGGAGGTGGAGGTTGCACTCTAGCCTGGGTGACAAGAGCGAAATTCCATCTCAAAAAAAAAAAAAAAATAGTTCCTCATATTCAGAGCCGAGGAAAGGATGTACTCTCCCAGACCACAACTTCTGTTTCTGATGGTTTCAGGCATCCAGGAGCCATGACCAGGTCATGAATCTTTTTTTCCCTATTGTGTGGTGTGGTGAGTATTTTTTTTTTTTTTTTTTTTTTTT
>NW_022299492.1:0-1054 GCF_002776525.5 Piliocolobus tephrosceles
GCCCATTCAGTATGATATTAGCTGTGGGTTTGTCATAAATAGCTCTTATTATTTTGAGGTACGTTCCATCAATACCGAATTTATTGAGCGTTTTTAGCATGAAGGGCTGTTGAATTTTGTCAAAAGCCTTTTCTGCATCTATTGAGATAATCATGTGGTTCTTGTCTTTGGTTCTGTTGATATGCTGGATTACGTTGATTGATTTGCGAATGTTGAACCAGCCTTGCATCCCAGGGATGAAGCCCACTTGATCATGGTGGATAAGCTTTTTGATGTGCTGCTGAATCCGGTTTGCCAGTATTTTATTGAGGATTTTTGCATCGATGTTCATCAGGGAGATTGGTCTAAAATTCTCTTTTTTTGTTGTGTCTCTGCCAGGCTTTGGTATCAGGATGATGCTGGCCTCATAAAATGAGTTAGGGAGGATTCCCTCTTTTTCTATTGATTGGAATAGTTTCAGAAGGAATGGTACCAGCTCCTCCTTGTACCTCTGGTAGAATTCAGCTGTGAATCCATCTGGTCCTGGGCTTTTTTTGGTGGGCAGGCTATTAATTGTTGCCTCAATTTCAGAGGCTGCTATTGGTCTATTCAGGGATTCAACTTCTTCCTGGTTTAGTCTTGGAAGAGTGTACGTGTCCAGGAAATTATCCATTTCTTCTAGATTTTCTAGTTGATTTGCGTAGAGGTGTTTATAGTATTCTCTGATGGTAGTTTGTATTTCTGTGGGGTCGGTGGTGATATCCCCTTTATCATTTTTTATTGCGTCTATTTGATTCCTCTCTCTTTTCTTCTTTATTAGTCTTGCTAGCGGTCTGTCAATTTTGTTGATCTTTTCAAAAAACCAACTCCTGGATTCATTGATTTTTTGGAGGGTTTTTTGTGTCTCTATCTCCTTCAGTTCTGCTCTGATCTTAGTTATTTCTTGCCTTCTGCTAGCTTTTGAATGTGTTTGCTCTTGCCTCTCTAGTTCTTTTAATTGTGATGTTAGAGTGTCAATTTTAGATCTTTCCTGCTTTCTCTTGTGGGCACTTAGTGCTATAAATTTCCCTCTACA
>NW_022299493.1:0-1219 GCF_002776525.5 Piliocolobus tephrosceles
CTTATACGAAAATTAATTCAAGATGGATTAGAGACTTAAATGTTAGACCTAATACCATAAAACCCCTAGAAGAAAACCTAGGTAATACCATTCAGGACATAGGCATGGGCAAGGACTTCATATCTAAAACACCAAAAGCAACAGCAACAAAAGCCAAAATTGACAAATGGGATCTCATTCAACTAAAGAGCTTCTGCACAGCAAAAGAAACTACCATCAGAGTGAACAGGCAACCTACAGAATGGGAGAAAATTTTTGCAATCTACTCATCTGACAAAGGGCTAATATCCAGAACCTACAAAGAACTCAAACAAATTTACAAGAAAAAACAAACAACTCCATCAAAAAGTGGGCAAGGGATATGAACAGACATTTCTCAAAAGAAGACATGCATAAGCCTATAGACACATGAAAAAATGCTCATCATCACCAGCCATCAGAGAAATGCAAATCAAAACCACAATGAGATATCATCTCACACCAGTTAGAATGGCAATCATTAAAAAATCAGGAAACAACAGGTGTTGGAGAGGATGTGGAGAAGTAGGAACACTTTTACACTCTTGGTGGAACTGTAAACTAGTTCAACCATTATGGAAAACAGTATGGCGATTCCTCAAGGATCTAGAACTAGATGTACCATATGACCCAGCCATACCATTACTGGGTATATACCCAAAGGATTATAAATCATGCTGCTAGCAATAAAGACACATGCACACGTATGTTCATTGTGGCACTATTCACAATAGCAAAGACTTGGAATCAACCCAAATGTCCATCAGTGACAGACTCGATTAAGAAAATGTGGCACATATACACCATGGAATACTATGCAGCCATAAAAAAGGATGAGTTTGTGTCCTTTGTAGGGACATGGATGCAG
The DNA here is from genome assembly GCF_002776525.5 of Piliocolobus tephrosceles. NCBI lineage: Eukaryota > Metazoa > Chordata > Mammalia > Primates > Cercopithecidae > Piliocolobus > Piliocolobus tephrosceles. The sequence goes on from NW_022299493.1 coordinate 887, forward strand.
CTGGAAACCATCATTCTGAGCAAACTATCGCAAGAACAGAAAACCAAACACTGCATGTTCTCACTCATAGGTGGGAACTGAACAATGAGATCACTTGGACTCGGGAAGGGGAACATCACACACCGGGGCCTATCACGGGGAGGGGGGAGGGGGGAGGGATTGCATTGGGAGTTATGCCTGATGTAAATGATGAGTTGATGGGTGCTGATGAGTTGATGGGTGCAGCACACCAACATGGCACAAGTATACATATGTAAGAAACCTGCACGTTGTGCACATGTACCCTAGAACTTAAAGTATAATAATAATTAAAAAAAAAAAAAAAAAAAAAAA
>NW_022299494.1:0-1122 GCF_002776525.5 Piliocolobus tephrosceles
CACTGTGTTACTCAGATGAATGTTTCAAGTCTTTTTTTTTTTTTTTTTTTTCCTGTAGGGTCCTAAAGAGGTAATAAAATTGAAGGTAGAACTTTTTCATGATTCCCATTTATATGGCCTATCAGCAAGATCACACTACCATTAATTATCTAGAAGATACTGTTCCCATCATGTCCACAGGGACTTACTCAACAACATGATAGATTTCACAGTCAGTGCATTATTTCTCCTGTAATAGACTGTATTTCTTTTTCTTTAATTTTATCCTATTAGTTCTGGCTCCTTCACTTCCCCAGCTTCCTTTCCTCCTTAAACAAAGATAAAACAATTTTTTCTTTTTTTTTTTTTTTTTTTAAGGAAATGGCAAAGCTTTACTAGAACATACTCTCAAATATTCCTCGTCTTAAGTAAATACAATATATTATAGACTGGCCTTTGAATTATGTGAAGTATAAGTACATGATTTATTAGTCTTTTTTTTATAGGGATGGAACACTCTATAAAGTTTAAATTTGGGGACTAAAAAGCAGCACTTCAAAACTATGTGAAGCAATGGTAGCTTTCTGAAGGAAAGATGTACACTTTGAGAACTGTTGTCTTTTTTGTCTGTTTTATACATGAGGTGTAGAGGGCATTGCATTTCTCATCTTTGTTGGGCAAAAGGTGAGAAATTCCTCAGAGCATTAAGAGAGCCCTTAAGAGAATTATTCATAAACTTTGGAGTTACCTCTGGAAAAAGAGGCAACTGATACATCACTCATTTTACTTCAGAATGGTGACCTCTGTGCTGTATGGAACCTGAGTGATGCAGTATGAAAACTGTTAAGAGAAGCTGAAAATGTGATGTGTGCCCTGGAATATGTCATATAGATTTACTTTCCATGTGGATAATTTTGAAAACAGAAGCCTCATTACATCATCTTTCAATGACAAGGCAATAGGAAGAGAATAGTTTAAGGTCAAGTTCCAGCTTTCGTAATAGCAAAGATACACAATCTTTACCTCCATAAAATAAACTGTAAAATGAAACAATAATAAATCTTGTTTTTATTATTATAATCAGGTAAGGAATAAGGATTAGATGGGAATGGCAGAATATTGATAATTGTTGAAGCTGACTGA
>NW_022299495.1:0-3509 GCF_002776525.5 Piliocolobus tephrosceles
CAGGGTGGATGTTCACCCCCTCCCATATTGGCCGTAATATGGGCCTCTCCTCTCCATGGATATTAGGAACAATATCTCAGACAGGGTGTATGCCTCCTCTCCTATGGAGAGTCATATCGTCCTCTCCCTTCCAGGATATTAATAACAATATCACCGGCCGTGTGTTCACAGCCTGCGATACTGGAATTATTATCATCCTCTCCCCCTCCGGATACTAGGAACCATATCATAGAAGAGCTCTACCCTCTGGGATATTGGGAGTAATATCATACGCTTCTTCCGTGAATACTAGGGGCAATAGCATCAGGTGGTTGTCCTTTCGTTGCTATATAGGGATTCATGTCATACTCTTTCCCCCTAGATATTAGGATCAGTGTCACAGCGTGAGTCTACACCTACTGCAATATTAAAACTATTATCATACTCTCCGTCCCTGGATATTAGGAACGACATCACAGGCAGGTGTACACCCCTTCAGGTATTAGGAGTAATAATATGATTAATTATTAAACATAAATTATCTATTTTAATAGTTATCAATGTCACCACTAATTAATAGGATACCATTATTAATTATGGATAACTATTTTACATGTATGATTTTGCCCGCTTAAAAGTAATTATTAATATTAATGTCATTTAACAATATTATCAGTTCTTAATATCAATCATTATTTTATTACCAACATCTATCAGTATTGATTTAAGCAACGTTTATTGCTGATATCATTACTTTATTAATAATGATATTACAGTTAATTAGTAATACTAATCGTTAACATTTTAATCAGCATTAATTTTTACTATATTATAATTATTAATATTGATTATTATTAATTTTATCATATTTATTAATATTAACAATTAATAGACTTGTTCCTGATATCAGGCGGGAGGGGATATTACTCCCAACATTGAAGAAAGTGTACACCCCTCTATGATGTTATTCCAAATAGCCAGGGGGTAGAGGATAACATTATTGAACCTGTCGCAGTGGGTGTCTATCCCCTCGGTCGTCTTGTTTCTTATATCCTGGGTGGGAGATAATGTTGTGACTCCCAATATCGCAGGGGATGTAAACATTCCCCGTGATAGTGTCCCTAACATCCAAAGGTGGAGTGAATGACATTTCTTCTGATTTCGCAGTGGGTGTACACCACCCCTGTGATATGATTCCTCATATCCAGGGGGCGAGAGGAATAGTCTCAATATTTCAGGAGGTGTACACTGCCGAGTGATACTATTCCTAATATTCAGGGTTGGAAAGGATATCACCCCCTATAGAGCAGGGGATGTTCACTCCTTCTGTGACATTGTTCCTAATACCAGCGGGGGAGAGGAAGACATTACTCCCAATATTGTAGGGTGTGTACACTGCCTTGTGATATTGTTTCCTATATCTTGGGAGGGAGACGATGATACCAGAGTGTACACACCCACTGTGATATTGTTCTGAATATCCACAGGGAAAGAAAATGATATGACTCCCAATATCACAGGGGGTGTACATCCTCCTGTGATATTGTTTCTTAAATTCAGGGGGAGAGGATGATATGACTCCCAATATCGCAGGGGTTGTACACACCTCCTGCGATATTGTTCCTAATATCCCGAAGGGGAGAGGATATTTCTCTCAATATCGTACAGGGTGTACCCGTACTTTGTAATTTTGTTCTTAATATCCACGATGAGAGAGGATGATATGACTCCCAATATCGCAAGAAGTGTACACCCACCTGTGATATAGTTCCTAACATCTGGGTGGGGAGAGGATGATATTACTGCCCATACAGCTCGAGTTGTAAAACCCTTTCAATATTTTGCCTGTAATCCTGAGGGAAGAGGATGGTATTGCTTCCAATATCGAAGAAGACGTACATCCCCCTGTGACACTATGCCCAATATCCAGTTGGAGAGACGATGACAGTATGCCCAATATCACAGGGGATGTACACCCACCCTGGGATATTGTTCCTTATATTGAGAGGTGGAGAAGATGCTATTGCTCCCAATAACGCAGGAACTGTGGGTGTACACCCCTCCTGTGATACTGTTCTTAATATCCTAGGGAAGAGAGGATGATACTACACCCAATATCGCTGGCGCTGTACACCCACCCAGTGATACTGTTCTTAATGTACTCCACCTTCCACCACCAGGGATATCGTTTCTAATATCCAGGGAAAGAGAGGATAACACTATGCCCAATATCGCGGGGCAGTGTCACACCCTCTGTGATGTTGTTCCTAGTATCCAAAGGTAGAGACGATGATATTACTGGCCATATTGCAGGGGATGTACACCCTTCTGTGATATTGTTTTTGACATTCAGTGGGGGAGAGGACAACATGAATCCCAATATCCCTGAAAGTGTACAGACCCCTGTGATGTAGTTCCTAATGTACAGGGGAAAGAGAAGTATATTGTTCTCAATATCCCAGGGGGTGTTACTACCCTGCCCCCTGTATATTGTTTCTTATATGCAGCAGGGTGGAGGCTGATAGTACTCTCAATATCCCAGAAGGTGCACACACACCTGTGATATAGTTCCTACTATCCAGCGGGAAAGAGGCTGATTTTACTTTCGAGATTACAGTGGGTGTACACTGCCCCCAACCCTGGGGTATCGTTCCTAATATCCAGGCGGGAAGAAGATGACATGGCTGACAATATCGAAGGGGGTGGACACCTCTTCCATGATATGGTTCCTCTTATTCAGGGGGTGAATGGATGATATTACTCCCAACAAACTAGGAACCGTACGGCCACCCTGGGATTTTGTCCTTAATAACCACAGGGGAGAGGTGATATTACTACCAACATTGCAAGGGGTGTACACCCCTCCTGTGATATTGTTTCTTATATCCAGGAAAGGAGAAGATGGTCTCAGTACCAATTTTGAAGGGATGGACAGCCCCATGGGATATTATTCTAAAGATACAGGTTGAAAGAGGATGAGATTCCATCCAATATAACAAGGGGTGTACACCCCGCCTGTGATATGAATCGTAAAACCTAGAAGAGAGATTGCCCTTGCTTCCAAAAACACACGGGGTGTACACCCAACCTGTGATATTGTTCCTGTCATCTAAAGGAAGAGATGATGATAGTACTCCCACTACCGGAGAAGGTACACACCCCTCTGTGATATTGTTCCTCATAACTTGTGAGGGAGAGCATGATATTACTTCCACTATGACAGTGGCCTGACACCCAGTCTGTCATACTGCTCCTAATTTCCAGTAGGTAAAGTATGATGTTCCTGCCAAGAAAGCAGTGGGTGCACAGCCACCCTGTGATATTTCTCCGATATTCAGGGAAACACAGGACGACATTACCCCAAATCTCCCAAAAAGTGTACAGCCATTGTGTGATATGGTTGCTCATATCCGGAGGTGCAGAGGATGGTGTTCGTTCTCCTGTCGCAGGCTGTGTACATACACCCTGTGAAATTGGTCATAATATCCTGAACAAAAGAGACTGCTAATAATGGACACACATTGCAGGGG
>NW_022299496.1:0-2674 GCF_002776525.5 Piliocolobus tephrosceles
CCCTTAGCATTTGCTTGACTGAAAAGGATCTCAGTTTTCCTTTGCTCATGAAGTTTAGTTTGACTGGATATAAAATTCATCACTGGGATTTATTTTCTTTAAGAATATCGAGCATAGGCCCCCAGTCTCCTCTGGCTTTCAGGGTTTCTGCTGACAGGTCTGCTATTAGCCCAATGGGGTTCCCTTTCTAGGTGACTTGCTCCTTCTATTTGCCTTTACCATGTTTCTTTCATTTCAGTCTCAGAATCTGATGACTATGTGTCTTGTCTTAGAGATGATCATCTTGCATAGCATCTCACAGAGGTTCTCTACATTTCCTGAATTTGAATGTCTGACTCTCTAGTGAGGTTGAAGTAGTTTTCATGGATAATATCCTCAAATATGTGTTCTAAGTTGCTTGCTTTCTCTCCCTTTTTCAGGGATACCTATGAGTCATATTTTTAATCTTTTTATGTAATCTCATATTTCTCATAAGTTCTATTTATTCATTGTTTAAAAATGTTCTGAGTTATTTTTGAGAAACAGTTCTTGGGCTCTGAGTTCTCTCCATAGCCCAGTTGATTCTGCTGTTTAATACTTGGAATTGTATTATGGAATTCTTGAAGTAAGCTTTTCAGCTCTATCGATACCGTTAGGTGTTTTCTTAAAATTGACATTTTGTCTTTCAGCTCTTGAATTGTTTTACTGTATTCCGTAGATTGAGTTACAACTCTCTGCTCAATCTCAATGATCTTTGTTCATATCCATATTCTGAATTATACATCTGTCATTTTAGCCTGGTTAAGAACCACTGCTAGGGAAATAGTGTGGTTGTTTGGAGGTAAGAAGACAGGCTGGCTTTTTTAGTTGACAAGGTTTTTGTACTGTTCCTCTCATTGGTAGGGTCATGTTCCTTCCATTTTTGATATTGCTCTCCTGTGGATATTGCTTTTAGTTGTTATCTTCTTTGATGCTCTGGGGGGTTTGATTGTGGTATATATAATATGAGTTCAGTCAACTGACTTTGTTTCTGGAAGATTTTAGGGGGCCAAGGCTGAACTTGGCACTCCTGGACTGTCTGCTCCAATTCTGAGTGGCTGGCACCAGAACCCTGGCTTTGGTCTCTGGCCCCTAGAGGTTAGAAACCTGCTGCACTGAAGGGGCTGAGGTGTTCCTGGTCTGCTTGCCATGAGACTCCAATGGGTGTTACCAGGCAAAGAGTTTTGCTGGGGCAGTGGGATCTTGTACTTGCTCACACATGCCAGCAGCTACCGAAGCATAGCCAGTTGCATGTGCATTGGCTGGGGCAGGACACTAATGACAGTGGGGCTGCGATTGTTCCTGCGTGTGCTTGCTCCACTGGCAATTGTAGCTTGGCAGAGGTGGGGCACTGGATAGGGAAGGGCTTCTGGCATTCATGTGCATGGTGGCACTAGCAATGGCAGTGCAGCTAGGTGCTGTGCATCAGCAAGAGGGCATGGGGACAGTGGGGTGTGCTTGTGCAGTGGCACCAGAGGGCTATGCACACACATGCATGCCAGTAGGGGTGGGGGGGAGAGGTCCACATGTACATGCCCTGGCAAACCAGAGGCGGTGTGGCCGTGGGTGAGTGCATGCAGGCAAAGCGGGGCGGGGACTGGGGGTGCTGTACCAGGGGAAGGGTGCAGGGGAACTGGTGCATATCAGCGGGTCCAGTTGGCTGGAGAGCTCTGATAATCCGTTGCCATCTGCTGGTGAGAGACCTATGATGAGGGTCCTCAGAAGGTACCCTGCTTGGGCATCTGAGGCTGTGCTACATGGCCATGGCCATGGCCATGCTGGGGCCCTTGGTGAGGTCAGCAGATAGGGTGGTGCTCAGATTGAACTGACTCCATCTCATAGACAAGACCACCCTATTCTGTCTAGGTCTGATAGTCATCCCAAGGCCAAAGTCTCTTAAAGTAGCAGTGGTAAGTCTTGGGAGATGGGTATCTCTGGCTGGCGATGCTCCACTGCAGACATTGCTGCCCCAAACCCTCTGGACTCTGCACAGGCTGGAGCACTGCTCCTACTGTCTCTCTAAGTAGCTCTCACTACCAGCTCAAGTTTCTGTGGTGTTCATGGGATCTGCTGATGCCAGGATTCTAGAGGTCCGTAGCAATAGTGGGATACTCCTCACTTATTCAACTTACCCCTTACCCAGGAGTCTCTAGAGACCAGGAAGAAGTTCTTGTGCTCAGTAGTCCCCTGCAGAGTTCCCTGCTACCTCTCATTTCAGCCCAGCGTCTGCATCCTTAGTCTATCCGCTCTCAATTTCTGTCCTCTAAAGGTCTGTTCAAAGTGTGCCAGCCTTCTCAATGTCCCAGTCTCTTGGTGGGAGATGTTCCTCTCTCAGTGGAAGATGTCAGCCATCTTGGGTCCTCTGCCCAGCTTTTTGTATTTTAACCATTCGGCTGAAGGTATTGGACTATGTCATTGAGGTTTAATTTTTGTTGCAGTGATGATTAATGATGTTGAGTACTTTAACCATTTCTACATATTCTTTTCTAAAGCGTATGTCAAGTCATTTGTCTATTTTAGTTTCTACTGTTAGTCTATTTATTATTGAATTTCATGAGTTGTTTATATATTCCATTTATGAGTTCTTAGATGTGTATTTACACATACATTTTCACAAACTTTGGCTAGTGTATTCATTTACTATGTAATCACTTTG
>NW_022299497.1:0-2492 GCF_002776525.5 Piliocolobus tephrosceles
TTGCTGCTGCCACATAAGAAGTACCTTTTGCCTCCCACCGTGATTCTTAGGCCTCCCTAGCCATGTGGAACTGTAAGTCCAATTACACCTCTTTTTCTTCCCAGTCTCTGGTATGTCTTTATCAGCAGTGTGAAAACAGACTAAGACAGTCATCTTCATGATATTTATTCTACCCATCCATGAGCATGGGATGTGTTTCCGTTTGTGTCATCCATGATTTCTTTCAGCAGTGTTTTGTAGTTTTCCTTGTAGAGGTCTTTCACGTTCTTGGTTAGGTATATTTCTAAGTATTTTAATTTTTTGCAACTATTGTGAAAGGGGTTGAGTTCTTGATTTGATTCTCAGCTTGGGCGCTGTTGGTGTATAGCAGAGCTACTGATGTGTGTATATGAATTTTGTCTCCTGAAACTTGACTGAATTGTTTAAATCAGTTCTAGGAGTTTTCTGAAGGAGGCTTTAGGGTTTTCTAGGTAAACAGTCATATCATCAGCAAACAGTGACAGTCTGGCTTCTTCTTTACCAATTTGGGTGTCCTTTATTTTTTTCTCTTGTCTGATTGCTCTGGCTCGAACTTCCAGTAGCCTGTTGAACAGAAGTGGTGAAAGTGGCCATCCTTGTCTTGTTCCATTTCTCAAGGGAAATGCTTTCAACTTTTCCCTGTTCAATATAATGTTGACTATGGGTATAGAACTTTTTTAGTGCTGTTTTAAGTACACAGAACAATTGAGAGAAAGGTACAGAGATACTCATATGCACCCTGCCCCCACATATGCATAGCCTGCCGCCTGATCAGCATCCTCCACCACAGTGATAGATTTGTTAAAACTGAGGAACCCACATAGACACATCATTGTTATCTAAAGCCTAGGACTCTTTAGGGTTCACTCTTGATGTTATACATTCTACAAGTTGGACAAATATAGGAGGACATGTACCCATCATTATAGTATCATATAGAACAGTTTCACTGCCTTAATTCTCTGTGTGCTGCCTATTTAATCCCTCCCTTGTCTCTAACTCTAGTCTTTTACTGTCTCCAGTGTTTTGCCCTTTCCAGAATGTCATATATTTGGAATCATGTAGTATATAAGCCTTCGAGATTGAGTTCTTTCACTTAGTAATATGCATTAACGTTTTCTCCACATCTTTTCATGGTTTGGTAGCTATTTATTTTCACCGATGAATAATATTCCATATAATCCTGGATGTACCACAGTTTATCCATTTATTTATTGAAGAATATCCTGGTTGATTACATATTTTTATAGTTATGAATACATTACGAATATAGCTGCTATAAACATCCATGTGCAAGTTCTTGTGTGGAAATAAGTTTTCAATTCATTTGGGTGTATAACAAGGAGTGAGAGTGCTGTCTCATAGAGTGTATGTTTTGTAAGAAACCACCAAACTGTCTTCCAAAGTGGTTATATCATTTTGCAATTTCATCAGGAATGAATGAGAGTATCTGTTATTCCACTTCCTCACCAGCATTTGGTGTTGTCAGTGTTGTAAATTTTTGTCATTCCACTAGATGTGTAGTGGTATCACATTATTTCAGTTTGCATTTCTTTGATTACAGATGATATTGAACATTATTTTATGTATTTATTTGCCATCGCTTTATGTTCTTTGATGTTTATTAAGGTTTTACATCCTTTTTTTTTTAAATTCGGTTAGTTGGTTTTCTTATTGTGGAGTTCTAAGAATTCTTCATACGTTTTGGATAACAGTCTGCTATGGTTTGATGTGATGTCACCTCTGAAATTTATGTTTAATCTTAGTCCTCAATTTTCTTATATTAAGAATTGGGGCCTTTTGGAAACAGATTAATACTCTTATAATAAAAGCTTCAGAGAGCATTCATCCTCTCTTGCCCTTCCATATCTTCCACCATACGAAGACACAGCATTCGTCCCTACTGAAGGATGCAACAGAGGCTGTACTGTGATAAATAAATATCTGTTGTTTATAAATTACTAAAACTGTGGTATTTTGTTATAGTGGTGCAAATAGACTAAGACACAGTCCTTTATCACATATGTCTTTTGAAAATATATCCCCTAGTCTAAATCTCATTTTTTTCCTATTCTTGACAGAGTTTTATACAGAGCAGATTTTCTAAAAAAATTAATAAGGTCCAGTTGAACAGTTCTTTCTTTCCTGGGTCAAGTTTTGGTGACATATCTGAAAAGTTATCACCAAATGAAGTCATCCAGATTTTCTCCTATGTTGTCTTCTAGAAATTTTAGAGTTTTGTGTTTTACATTTAGGTCTGTGGGATATTTTGAGCCAATTTGTATGAAGGATGTTAGACCTGTGTAGAGATATTATTATTATTATTATTATTATTATTATTATTATTATTATTATATGTGGATATTTGATTGTTCCAGTAAGATTTGTTGAAATGACTATCTTTTCACCATTGTACTGCCTTTGCTCCTTTGTCAAAGATTAGTTGATTACATTTATATGGTTCTATTTCTAGA
>NW_022299498.1:0-1350 GCF_002776525.5 Piliocolobus tephrosceles
CCCATGAATAACCTGTAAAGCATAGTAGACAAATACACCAGTTCACAAGCATAGCACTACCAGTTTTTTTTTCTACGGTGCTAGAACAAATCACTGTTTTGTTGAGTCTTCGACAGAGATGTTTGCTTGAACTAGGGACCATAGTTGTACCAAAAATGAATATATTTAGGCCAAGTGTGGCGGCTTACACCTATAATCTCAGCATTTTGGGAGGCCAAGGCAGGAAGGCCACTTGTGCCCAGGAGTTTGAGACCAGCCTGTGCAACATAGTGAGACTTCATCTCTACAAAAAAATCAAAAAATTAGCCAGGAGTGTTGGCACGTGCCTGTGGTCCCAGCTACTCAGGAGGCTGGGGTGGGAGGATGGCTTGAGCTCAAGAAGTCAAGGCTGCAATGAGCTATGATCACGCCACTGCACTTCAGCCTGGGTGACAGAGAAAGACCCTATCTCAATCAATCAATTAATCAACACTAAAACCACCTTTGGCCTTGACCTGAGCACATGTAGTCAAATTCGACTAAAGTAAGTGCAGTATGTTGGGATTCTATTGTGTTGTCAAAGTGGGGAAGCTTATCATGTCTTGATGACACCTGCCATTTAAGTCCATTTTGCTCCTTGTTTTGGCTCCCTGGTCACCAAGGAGCTTTCTGATTACAATTTGGTTTCCCAAACAGATCTGCAAATAGGGAGAAAATGCTCTGATCTAATCTATTCTGTGGTTACATTTCTCATTGTAAAATAACAAATTGGTGATCTGGCTTTATGTCAATCTCTATGTGCTAGATTAATGTGAGGTTGCCCCTGAAAGATAGATTTACTCTTGGTGCATTTACATAATAGGCTTTTGAGACTGTACCCCTAATCCCCTGGGCTATGATAAGTTTACCCATGTAATGTCATCCTAGAGGGAACCATCTGAGTGGCCTGAAAATCTTTCCCAGGCATAGCAATTACATTTACTGTACACAGAATACATCCACGAGCTCTCACATTTCTCAGCTTTTTGGCTGTTAGGTGGAGATATGTGACCAGTTCTGGCCAAAGACTGTGAACAGAATTGACACATCACTTCTGAGCCAAAGCACAGGAAGGTCTCCATACACTCTTTCCTCCTGCTGCCACAACCACAGAGACCACATATTGAGATGGCAGAATGAAAAATCAGCCTGAGCCCCTGCATGATCACAAGGAACAGCACCCCTCCTGACCTGTACTAGACAACTGAGGTCAAATAAAATGTTTGTTATTTTAAGTCACTATGATTTTGTAGATATTTTATACTTTAGCATAACCTAGTCTAATTCAATACACCAGAGATGGGATGCCAACTTTACTGGGAGCACTTTTTT
>NW_022299499.1:0-1040 GCF_002776525.5 Piliocolobus tephrosceles
CACCATCAAATCTTTGGTAAGAATCCAGTGGGGTCCCCTGATTCCACATTGACAATCCTGGGCTCCAGTTTCCCCTTGGGGCCCTGAAAAAAGGGACTGGAGGCCTCTGGTGCCAAGGGCAAATAGGGAGCAGGGGCACCCAGACTTCACCTGGAGGGACCCCAGAGCATGCAGTGTGGCTGTTCTTTTGCTGCCCTCTTTGCCGACTCTCTCCTCTCCACACACCCCTGCTCTAGTCCTTGCTACACACGCCCTGGGGTTGTTGCCTCTCGGGGGAGTGCAAGCCTGACTGGTTGTCAGGGGCCCCGTATTTCTGCCATGACTCAGTCCCTAATTTACTCTTTGATTCTGGACAAGCCGCCTCTGCTTTTTGGGCTCGCGTTTCCAGAGGAGGTAGTGAGTATCAAAGGTGTCTGTTAGCTCTGAGAGTCTGAGATTTAAAGGCCCCCTAGAATGGAAACCTCAGGGCCAAGGGCTCCTGTCTGTCATTTTCTGTCCTATATCTGCTGTGAAGAACCGTTCCTGGCCCATTCGTGCTCAGTAAATGTTTACAGAATGAACACACTTTTCTAAATCACAAGCGGGCAGAAGGGGGGGCCTTTCTCAAACTCCATCTCTAGACGTTTATGTTACTGTCCTCTCAAGAGATTCCTCATTCAGACTTTGAGTTCTGTGGTTGTGAGTGAAAACCAACAAAGACCCAAATCCTCTGTCCTTGGGAGCTTGAGGAGAGTTGACCAGTTCGTGTTCCCATTATGTCTGAGAACTTTGCCTTTAAAATCCATTCCTGGACCCTGCCTACTGCTTCCTGGCCTGGGGAATAGAGTTGAGGGGGCCGCCCTCCATCACCTTCATTTGACTCTTCCCCACAGAAACAAGAGAAGAAACAAGTGAAACATCAGCTGGAAGAAGTAACGTGATTTCTTTGTTTCCTCGCGACATGACTGCTGGGTTTGGGGGGCACTCAGATGTAGAGGCCCCAGTCTCGTCTCACCCACTCCCAGCCTGGGGAAGAAGGCTCACCCCTCAGATTCCACCCC
>NW_022299500.1:0-1448 GCF_002776525.5 Piliocolobus tephrosceles
GTTAAATAAAACTCATCTGGTTGGCCGGGCGTGGTGGCTCATGCCTGTAATCCCAGCACTTTGGGAGGCCGAGGTGGGCAGATCACCTGAGGTCAAGAGTTCAAGACCAGCCTGGCCAACGTGATGAAACCTGTCTCTACTAAAAATACAAAAACAAAACAAGCAAACAAAAACAAAAACTCATCTGATGAGAAGTTACCATTTGTAGGGCATGACTCCCCAGGCCCCTTTGATAGGAATTTGGGCAAGATAAAAAAGTCAGAGTTTTGGCCGGGCGCGGTGGCTCAAGCCTGTAATCCCAGCACTTTGGGAGGCCGAGACGGGCGGATCACGAGGTCAGGAAATCGAGACCATCCTGGCTAACGCGGTGAAACCCCGTCTCTACTAAAAAATACAAAAAACTAGCCGGGCGAGGTGGCGGGCGCCTGTAGTCCCAGCTACTCTGGAGGCTGAGGCAGGAGAATGGCGGGAACCCGGGAGGCAGAGCTTGCAGTGAGCTGAGATCTGGCCACTGCACTCCAGCCTGGGCGACAGAGCGAGACTCCGTCTCAAAAAAAAAAAAAAAAAAGTCAGAGTTTAGTTCTCACAAGTAAGGTGTACATTGCTTCTGCGAGGAAAGGCAGGACATCTCAAAGGGGTGTGGTCACAGGTCATAGTGATACCAGTGGGCTTGGGGAGGTTCCCAATTGCCAGTGGGACCTGAACCCCAACGGGTGTCCAGGCTCTTGGCACAAGAAGGAAATTCAAGGACGAGTCAGAAAATAGTGAAAGCAGGGAGATTCGTTGAAAAGTGAAGGCCAGGCGCGGTGGCTCGTGCCTGTAATCCCAGCACTTTGGGAGGCCAAGGCGGGTGGATCACCTGAGGTCAGGAGTTCGACACCAGCCCGGCCAACATGGCAAAACCCCGTCTCTACTAAAAATGCAAAAATTAGCTGGCGGTGGTGGCGGGCGACTGTGGTCCCAGCTACTCGGGAGGCTGAGGCTGGAGAATCGCTTGAACCCCGGAGGCGGAGGTTGCGGTGAGCCGAGATCACGCCACTGCACTCCAGCCTGGGTGACAGAGCGAGACTCCATCTCAAAAAAAAAAAAAAAAAAAGTTCAGCTTTGCCTAAAGAGTTGGTTAGTCGAAAGAAATTCTTGAGTTTAGATAACAGGGGCTGTGGAAGGCGAGGTGCTTGTTACGCAGATGAGCCTCCAGGCAGCAGGCTGGAGAGAAGGATGATAAATCTCTCTTTTCCACCCTTAAAAAGGGCTCATAGTTAAATGTCTGTTCTGTTAGGAAAAGACCTAGAAAGGGAAGGAGATTCTCTACAGAATGCAAATTTCCCTAATAAGAGACAGTTATGCAGGCCGTTTCAAAATATGCCAAAGAAATCTATTTTGGGGCCGGGCGCGGTGGCTCAAGCCTGTAATCCCAGCACTTTGGGAGGCCGAGACGGGTGGATCAC
>NW_022299501.1:0-10274 GCF_002776525.5 Piliocolobus tephrosceles
TGATGGGTGCTGACGAGTTGATGGGTGCAGCACACCAACATGGCACAAGTATACATATGTAACAAACCTGCACGTTATGCACATGTACCCTAGAACTTAAAGTATAATAAAAAATAAAAAATAAATAAAAAAAAATAAAAGAGCAAAAATTAGCCAGGCATGGTGGTGGTTGCCTGTAATCCCAGATACCTGAGAGGCTGAGGTAGGAGAATCACTTGAACCTGGGAGGTGGAGGTTTCAGTGAGCCAAGACCATGCCATTATACTCCAGCCTGGGCAACAAGAACAAAACTCTTGTCTCACACCAAAAGAAAGAACGTTATTTCTCTTTTGCTTATGAGGTTTAGTTTGGTGGGATATGAAATTCTTGGTTAAAATTTATTTTCTTTAAGGATGTTGAAAACAGGCCTCCAATCTTTTCTGGCTTCTAATGAAAGTTCCTCTGTTAACCTGTTATAGTTTTCTTTGTACAGAAAGTCTTGTTCTTTCTTCCTAGCTGCCTTTAAGATTTTTTATTTTGAGGAATTTGATAACTATGTGTCTTGGAGATAGCTGTCTTGTGTAGTATCTCACAGGTTTTCTCTGAATTTCTTCAATTTGCACGTCAAACTCTTTAGCTAGTTAGACAAAATATTCATGGACTATATGCTCAAATACATTTTCCAAGTTGCTCTCTCTCCTCTTTCAGGAATGCAGAGTCATAGGTTATGTCTCTTTACAGAGGTTTCTCAGAGGTTTTTTTCTTTTTTTTAATGTTTTTCTACCTAAGTTGCTTTAAAGGAGCAGTCTTCAAACTCTGATATTCTTTTCTTAACGTGGTCTATTCTCTTGTTAGTGCTTCAAATTGTATTGTGAAAACTCCTGTAGTGAGTTTTTTATTTCCAGAATTTCATTTTGGTTCTTTCTTAAAATAGCTATGTCATCCTTGAACTCTCGCATCATTTTACTGTCTTCCTTGAATTGGGCTAAGCGTTCTCTTATATCTCTGTGAGATTCCTTACATCCAGATTCCAAATTCTATTTCTGACATTTCATCCATTTCTATCTGATTAAGAACCATTGTTGGTGAGCTAGTGTGATTATTTGGACATAAGAAGACATTCTGGATTTTAGAGTTGCCAGATTTCTTGCACTGGTTTTTTCTCATCTGCGGAAGCTGATGTTCCCTTTTCCTTTGAAGTTACTTTCCCTTGAAGGGGACTTTTGATTTTTATGTTATTTATTGCCCTTGAGAGTTCAACTGTGGTGCAAACTAGGTATAGTCAAATGGCTTTATTTCTGGATGGTTTCAAAGGGCCAAGGCTCACTCAGCACCCCTAGGCTGCATGCTCTAACGTTGGGGGTCTATGATCAGGCCCATGGCTTTGTCCTCTGGCCCGCTGAGGTCAAGCACAGACTGTTCTTGGGGAGCTGAGGTGCTCCCAGACCGCTGGCAACAATATTCCATTGGGAGCTGCAAGTGAGAGCACTTTGGTGAGAAGGCCGAGGGTAAAACCACTCTGGTGGGGTTGTTTGGGGACATGGACAAAAGCATCCTTGCAAGTGACAGGAGACTGTGGATGAAAGCAGTCCAGAGGGGCAATCTCAGGGTCATGGGTGAAATTGCTCTGATGAGGCAGCCAGGAGCCTGCAAGTGAAAGCAGTTTGAAGGGCAGTAGCAGTGTTGTGAGCGAACATGTTCTGGTGGGGCAGCAGGTATGTCACAGGTGAATGTGCTATGGCAGGGGGCCATCAATAAAAATGCTCCAGCAGGACCACTGAGGCTGCACCGCAAGCCATTGTACCCAGGCAGGAACTCTGGGAGGGGTCAGCAGACAGGAAGTCATGCATTTTCGACTCACCCTGATCCCATAGGATCTTAAAGATCCAGATCTATCTTTAAGAGCCTATGGGATCAGGGTGAGTCGAAAATGCATGACTTCCTGCTCTCCAGGAAGCCCTCTTCCTGCACTACGCTCTCCAGTTCTGTCAGATAAAAATGATTAAAGCCACCTTCAAAAGTATGGAGAACATTTAGGAACGGGCATCTATGGCTGTGTTCCACTGTAGCTGTTTCCATGCTAAACTACTTGGGCTCCACACAGATTCAAGCTCTGCCACTGCCTACTCCTTGGGCAGTTCCCCCTGTGAACTCAAATCTCATTGGGGGTTGTGTGCATTCCTGCAGTTAGGATCCTGGTGGCCCATGTTGAGAGTGGGCTGCTCTGCATTTATTTCACACACCCCTTTCTTAGGAGCCATTCAGGGACAGGAACAACTCCTGGTGCTCTGCAAACCCATGTGGGGTTTCCAGCTTCCTTCCCTTTCAGCCTCAATGTCTGTGTTGTCTGTCTGTCTACTCAGTAAATTCTCTCTGAAGATCTATCCGGAGTACGCCAGTCTACTCAATATTCTGGTCTCTCTCAGTGGGAGAAGTTCTTTATGCCTGCTTGACAATTTCTTTAACGGATATGGGCTATGATAATTTTTTCTTATTTGTGTTCGTTTTCGTAAGAAGTGTTTTTATAGAAATTTGACCATTTGGACTGTGTTGTTAGATAAATAGGCACATCATCGTTCATGATAGTACATTGTTATAATTGTATTATCTATAGGGTTTACAGGATTCACACTTTCAGTTCTGATGTAGGAAATTAATATTTTCTCTATTATAAGAATAATAAAACCTTATGAAAATAAGGTTTGTTGGGAGATTATCTTTTTTTCTGAATCTATTCTAAGAGTCAGTGTTGGCTTTATTAATTTATTCCATTGTCAGTCTGTGTTCTATTTCATTAATTTCTGCTCTTTATTGGTTTTTTTTTTCCATATTTTGGGATTAATTTGTTTTTATTTTTCTAGCTTCTGAAGGTGAAAACTTAGATCTTTGGTTTTAAACTTCCCGTCTTTATTAACATGCTCTTATAATGCAAAAAAGTCCTTAATTCACTATTTAGTTGTACCCAATATGTTTTTGATATGTTGTATTTTGATTATAACTCGGTTTGAAATGCTTTCTACTTCACTTGTCATTACTTCGTTTATCTATGGATTATTTATGTGTGGTTTTTAATTTCCAAATATGTGAGGCTTTTATTATTTCTTATTGTGACTGACTTTTTTGTAATTTTCTTATCATTAGAGAATATACTCTGTAAAATTTATATTTTTGATATTCATTGATATATATTTTATAGCCAACACATGATCTATGCTATGGTTTGAACGTTGTCCCTTCTGAAACTTATATTGAAACTCCCAAATGTCACAGTATTGAAAGCTGAGGCCTTTAAGAGATGTTCTGGTCATAACGGCTCTGCCCTCATGAATGGATTACTTCATTCATGGATTAATAGATTAATGGGTTATCATGGAAATAGGTTAGTTATCAGGAGAGTAGGTGTATTTTAAAAGTCAGTTTGGCATGCTCTTGGCCCTTTTGCCATGTTATGAAATCTTCCCTGTTATGGTGCTGTAAGCATGCCCCCATCAGAGGTGGCCCCTTGACCTCGGACTTCCTAGGCTCCAGAACAGTAGGAAATAAATTTATTTTCTTTATAAATTACAAAGTCTCAGGTATTCAGTTATAGCAACAAAAAATACACTCAAATAATGTATTTTGATAAATATTCTATGTGGACTTCGAAAAAAATATGTATTCTATTATGTTGAGTGTAGTATTTGTAAAATACACATTAGTGAACTTGATTCATATTGCCATTACAATAATTTATATTCTTCCTGAGTTTTTGTATGTTTTACTAATTTTTAGGATGAGAGTGTTAAAATTTTCTATTTTGATAGGGAATTTGTGTCTTTCATTTAGTTCCGCAGGTTAATTTCTTCTTGTATTTCTTATATTGTCTATTCAGTGCATATACATGTAGAATTCCTACGTTTTCCTGATGAGTCTTTATCATCATATATTACCTTTCTTATTGCTTGTAATACTCTTACCTTTAAGTCTACTTCACTATTAATATAGTCATGCCCTTTATATGTTTATTATTTGCATGGCATATCTTTTATTATAATTTTACATCCAACCTCTGACAATTTATATTTTAAGTATGTCTTTTGTAGATAACGAATAATTAAGTCTTGCTTTCCTAATGTCTCCGCTAATCTTTTTTTTAATTTTGGTTATTTTTCAATTTACATTTAATGGATATAATATTTGTTGGTATGTTTGGGTTATTTCTATTATCTTGCTTTTTTAAAGACATCTTTCTGTTTTGGATTTTTCTTTCTCTATTTCTGCCTTATATTTGGTTACTCAAGTTTAAAAAAATCTTCTATTTTCCTTTATTGGCTTTTAATCTATTCTAAATATTCATTCCTTATTTATTTTAGTTTTTCTGTAGCAATTACAGCATACATTCTTAAATTATCACAATCTTCTTAATGCTGTACCACTTTATGATGTATATATCCTCTCCCTCTAATTATTACAGCTCATATTTTCCTGCTTTCTCTCATGTTTAGTAATTTTTTATTCAATGCTGGGAGTTATTTATGACATACTGTTAGGAGTTTGGAATATGTTTCCTTCCTTTAAATAGTGCTGGATTTTGTTTTTATAGGTAATTAGATTACTTGTGCTATTTGTTGTTACTCCTGTCAGACTTGGTTTTGTTCCTTATTAAGGAGGATCTATTTTAGTATTCAATTTAGTTCTAGGTTAGTGCCCTGTGCTTACTCTTTGGCATATGACTTACTTGAAACATGTGGCCTTTCCAGGATCTCAAGTGAAAGTCTGCATTTCTCAGAAAAGTCTGTCCATTCTGGCGGGTCCATAACATCAATATCTCCCAGCATTTCATGACTCCTCTACAGTCAGTGTCCCATTTTTACCTTCGCAGCAAGTTATATCTGCTAAGCATTATAGAGAACCCCTTGACCAAAAGCCTGTATGAATTCTCAGACTTCTGTGGCATTTCTTCTCTTCTAAGGCATAGCTCCCTCTCACCTGGTATTCTGCTCTGCAAACTCAAGCTGTATCAGCAACCCAGAACTCCTATCCTTGTCTCCTCAGCTCATCAAGACTAGCGTGCCTTATTTGGACTCCTCTTCTCTGCAACAGCAGATGTATACCCTTAGGCAGAGAGACGCAGGTAATTACTGATATATTCTCATGTATTTAATTTTTTCAAGGGTCACTGTAACTGCCTGTTACATTCTGAAGGACCTTTTATTATTAATACTTGTTTTTCTTCAATGCCGAAAAACGTTCTGTCATGTCTTTGGGAATTCTTTCCCTTCTAATCCCCTTATTGCTCTTATTTATTTGCATTCGTATTTAACTATTTAATAAATATTTATGCTTCAGGATCTAGTCTCTGTATATTAAATTATTTTCTTTTCTATTTTCTCATTATTATGAAAAGCACTCAGGGATTATGTCTCAAATTTGTCTTTCCAGTTTTCTTTTGATGATCCATTTTTTTATTCTCAAGTTGTATGTGTTTTTCTGTTTTACAGTAACTTATTGTTTAAAGAGCCTTTCTCATTTTTTATGTCTTTAAATTTATGAATTTCACCTTTTATTTCTTTCTTACCTTTGCTTTTTTCTGCCATATGTTCTAGCATGTTGAGCTTGTTTCTTTTTTTATTGTGTTAGTTGTGTGCTCATGTTTGTCTCTGAGATTCTTTTGCCTACCTATGTACATGGTTTGACCTATCGTAAGAAATTTTGCAAGAGGGATAGGACGTGCTTCTTACAGGTACATACATGTAGCTAACTTCTGGGCCTGAGTGTCCTTTTTTCCTTCTTTGTTATCTATTCAGGGCCCTGTCCTGCCACTGGCCTTAGTGCTCCGACTCACTGCCCTCGTTGATTGAAACCATCATGGAACACAGAGTTGTGGGCTATCTGCTGAACTACTTATAAGCTATTCAGATCCTATTCCTGGTCTCTATCATTCCAAGACTTGAAGTACCAATGGAGCTACTCCTTCTTCTCACTCCATTTTTCATAAGTCATGTTCTGTTTGTTATAGACCATTTTCTCAATCAACTGTGTCTCACCAATTCCACGTCGTAGAGAGTCTTAAGCATTTATACTTCAAATTTGGCATGCTTTAAATGATAGAGGATGAGGAGGCAGAAGGACATGTGTTAAGCCCTACATCTTGATCCTAGAACCAATATTGCAAAATGTATGAGCATAAGATAGATTAGTGATAGATAATGATGAAGAGCATGCTTTTTAATCATAGTGAATATTCAACCAATATATACACCAGGACACCCACATTATCTGTGTATGATCGGCATCTATTTTGATTGGTTTGTGTCCCTGTCATGTTTGCTGCTAAATAATATATATGTCATATTTACCTGTAATAATTGCAGAGTATGGACAGAGCATTTGGATGGTCTTGAAAAGCTGGCTAGGAAATAATAGTTTGGAAGCCCTTTCTATTTTTATATTGGTCGAGAGTAGCTGATATCTCTTTTTATCTGCCTGTTTGCTATAGGAGGAATCTTTTGAGGAATCAGAGGAGGATGCCTTTGTCCATTTGATAGGCAGCGGGATGTAGGATAGGCATGCAAGAACAAAATATGTCGTTTTCTGACCTGTTGCAGAGCTTTAATTTCTATCTGCTGGAATCACAAAAATTGACTCATGATTTTTTTCCTTCTAGAAAGCTATATTGACATAACCAAATGTCTATATAAACTCAAACTCAAAGCAAATAATGCTTACATAAACCTGCTATATTTACCCACTGGGTTGAGATGCAAATATCAGCCAGGATTGCAAGTCTTATCCAGGATATCACTTTCTGGTTTCAGGCTTCACCCTTTTACTTTATCTTTAATGTCACATGATTGCTATTTCCTTGGAAGATGGTCAGAGTTTACTGACCATCCCCATGTCAATCAGTAGCAGACTACGTGGAGCTAACTCTGAGTACAGCTTTAATGGAGTTAGATACACACAAACACACACACATGCACGCACACACAGTGAGATTCATGTGTTGGTGTATTGAAGTTCTAGGCAGCCGAAGGAAAGGGCTGGAAACATCATTTTGTCTGTAAGGATGAAAGCTTGAAGTCTTTGGGACACAGCAGGTGGTTAAAAGGGCCTTCAAATTGCAGGCTTAGAGATTTCCTCAAAATGCCTCCTCCACAGCTGTCCTCCTAATGCACCTTTCAGAGGCTCGGCTGTGTTCTATAATGGTTTTTAAAAGGTTATATTCCCATGTAAAGATTTTACCCCTTTTTCTTTAAGCAAAGATTGCTGAAAGCAAAACAAAATAGGACTTTGAAGTGGGAAAAAAATCAAACATCTAAGACATAAAAAGAAAGATTTCAAACTTGGAAAATTAATACCAACTTTAGGACTGCATTTTTAGGGACCAGCAGTGTCTAGTAAATTCTGAAGGCAATTTGATGGCACCTGGAGCTGGACACGGAAGACATGAAACTTTCAGATAGGATAGTATCAATATGCTAATCTTGGATCTCTACGGTTGCTTCCAATTGCGGTTTCACCAATCTCTTTAAGCAGTGGTTCTCAAAGTGTGATCCCTGGACTAGCAGCATCAGCATTACCTGGGAACTTTTTTGAAATGTTCATTCTCAGGCTCTACTTTATATCTATCTACTGAATAAGAAACTCTAGGGGTGGGTCATCTCAATCAGTTTCAATGAGCTCCCACCACCCCCGAGATTCTGAGGCATACTACAAGTTAAGAACCATTATCTTGGAGAATGTCTCTAGAAAGAATGGCATTAAATGTCATAGCCACCCCTACTCTCCTTTTAGATTGTCTCCATTTCTCCTGTGTACATTTCTCTTGGTGATTAAACAATGCTCACGTAGAACTCTAAAGAACTGGCAGAAATCTTTAAACTACCAGGAATGGGAGTGAAAGCAAAGCTTGCTTTTCTAACTGCCCCGTCCTAGGCCTTTGATCTCCTTACAGGTGAGAGGTACAGACTTTGATCCTACTGGCTTTGTTCCTACTGATTTTTTCCTACTGGCGTTCCTACTGATTTTCCTACCTGCTTCTGGCCTCATTCTCATTTAGTGACCAGCCTAAATTCCCGTCTTTCATGGTTTTCTCATCTACCTTGGTCTCTTGGTTTGTTCTCTATTCTGCTTGCTTCCTTCATTTCGCCATCACTTCAGCTCTCACAACAGAAGCTTTCGTTGGTTGCTTCTGTTGTGAGAGATGGAGTGATGGCAGATTTCCAAGACAGCACCTCACAGGAAGGAGAATTAACACTGCACTGTCTGCTTGCAATCCATCTTTTTTTATAATTAGAATCCACCCTCGGATGTACCTGCTGAAACTACCATTTCAAAAATTTAGAGACTGTGGCTGAGAGAAGATAAAAACTCTCCCAAAGTGGCACAATTCTCAAATGCTTGATATAGGAATCAAACCCATTTTTGCCTGCCTGAAAATGTATGGTTATTCATTCCTCACCACCCTGTCCTGTATGTGTTAGTCTCTTGTTTTGTCTGTACTGTATTACTGGTTTGTAGTGACAGATATTTAGGCTTTGAACATTATAAGTGTTTCTGAGTTTGTTTAGTCATATTTTTAAATAAAACAAGGCCAACGACTATTTTCAGATGTAGATAATGGGGGAAAAAGGTAAAACAGTTTTTATTCACTTAGCATTTCTTTCCCCTTTTTTCATACTTCTTCTGTTTCACATTTTTATCTGTATTTTAGAAACATCCTTGGGAAATACCATTCAAGATGAGGAAGGAGAGAAAGATGAGCATGCTTTGCAGTTCAAATGTAAAACAAAGGAGGAGAATGGAGCATATAAAAAGGAATAGTACATTTTTATGCTTTAATCGAAATATGCAGAGAACAAAAGTAATTAATCCTTTTAACTTTAGAATAGGTTGCAAAGGAAAGAATATGGTCTGATATCTATTTCTCCTGAAACAGCACCCTTGGGAAATGGTCATAAAGCTGCCACAGGAAGGATTTGAGTATGGTAAAGTTAGGAAGGAGGGCCTGGGTTGCTAGTTTTGTTTCTGCTGGTTAAGTTGCTATGACTTAAAGAGTGATCTTTCCTGCTTACTTAGTTGAGGATCTTTAATTCTTAAACTGCCTGAAGACCTCTCCTGGATGCAGACATTTTCCAGATGACTCTTGTAATTTCTTGCAGAGTAAAGTCTCATAGAGTTGTGGATCATCAACTTCTATTTAAATCTTGAACCCTATCAATTTTAAGCAAATAAGTCCATATCTGAGACTCCGTTGTTTTACTTGCAGTATTACTGACTTCATTTCTCAATATAACCAAATTACTTCAACACGATCAGTGACATAATTTGTGGATCTCTGAGCTAAACAAAACTCTAGAACCCCTTGTTCAAATATAATTGAGAATGTCAGGATGGCAAAGAAGAGCATTAGACAGGTCCCTCCTTTGTGTGGAGTCCTGTAGGGCTGCACAAGTCATACACCCATGAAGTCAGTCCTGTGCTTCAATGTCTGCAAGATGATTAATCTCTGAAAACCTAGGGGATAATAGGGCCCAAGAAGACCCAGATTAGAGCAAACACAATTTGATATGTGATTTTGTGCCACTGGCCTGGCAAACTTCATACCGCTTTGTTCAGAATTGGTATGAGCAGGTTAAGCAATTATTTGAAACACACACCCTATTTGGATGTATTTAAATGAATCTAAAAACTTTCAGTTTCATTCTTTTCAATTTTTGCTCCCCAAGTTTATTGTAAAAATTAAATGAGATCATGGATGTAGAATACATGGCAAATTGATATTTTCCCGAGACATATTTCTGAAATTCCTTACTTGAGAATCACATGATTATTATTATTTTTTTAATTATTTTTTTATTATACTTTAAGTTCTAGGGTACATGTGCATAACGTGCAGGTTTGTTACATATGTATATATGTGCCATGTTGGTGTGCTGCACCCATCAACTCGTCAGCACCCATCAATTCATCATTTATATCATGTATAACTCCCCAATGCAATCCCTCCCCCCTCCCCCCTCCCCATGATAGGCCCCAGTGTGTGATGTTCCCCTTCCCGAGTCCAAGTGATGTCATTGTTCAGTTCCCACCTATGAGTGAGAACATGCGGTGTTTGGTTTTCTGTTCTTGTGATAGTTTGCTAAGAATGATGGTTTCCAGCTGCATCCATGTCCCTACAAAGGACGCAAACTCATCCTTTTTTATGGCTGCATAGTATTCCATGGTGTATATGTGCCACATTTTCTTAATCCAGTCTGTCACAGATGGACATTTGGGTTGATTCCAAGTCTTTGCTATTGTGAATAGTGCCG
>NW_022299502.1:0-1488 GCF_002776525.5 Piliocolobus tephrosceles
TTCTCTTTTTTATGTTACTAGATAAATATGGATTCCACTTTGATTTGAGGCCACAAGATTCATTTTGCTAATATCACAAGTTAGGATTGCTACATGAGTCAAAAATACCTACAATTTAGCATATGAATAAGAAGTCTCAATTTGTGTCCAACTCTAGTTATTTTAATTAAATAGATTAATTCTGTTCTCAGAATCAATGTTAGCAATCTTGTGAACACAAGAAACAAATGAAGTAAATGCTAAAATCTCTTTCTTCTACATTTTGCCATGAAAGAAACCAGGCCAGTGAAAGTGCTTTCTGGAGCTATCTAGATGCAGAGAATTTTCCAGCTGAGCCCCCTCTAATTGCATTCACAGAATAGGCATGATGTGTGACAGGCTTAGCGCCTATCTCAATCTAAAGAATTCAGAGAAAAATAAAGCAGAAATCTAAAGAATAAAAACACAATGTAATTTTAACAGTGGGCTTACTTTTTTTTTTTTTTTTCCCTAAAGTAATACACTCTAACATGTTCCATGGTAATAAGAACTATTTTTATATTCTTGTGTGTTCTATTATATTCTGTCATGAGAACTATTTTTCAGAGAACTATATCTAAAAGTGTTGTTATATTTTTCTTTATCATTCTAATGGCAGAGATTATACTTCCAAGAACAGAACATTTTTCAAGAAAAAAAAAAAAAAGATAATCATTTCTTTTGAGAAGGTCTCTAATGAGGGCAGTGTGTGAAGTGGGAGAAAGTATACATTCATTTTTGTGACAACTATTTTAATGCACAGAATATTATGGACCATTAATCCATTTGTATGACAGGCTTAGGCTGACTACCATGGGACTTTGGAAAATATCATACTCTATATTGGTTTCTTTCTCCAAAAGGACAATTATTCATCTGGTGGAATATGAAAGAATACAAATTGAAAGTAGAAATTTACTCTGCCAAACTACATATAGAAGAATTTCTCCAAGCAATTACTGTAAACACCCATCTTTAAGCACTGTATGATACAATTGCCATAATTAATTAGCTTTATGGGACGGTGCTCGAGAAGGAAATTAAAGTAACTGTTTCTGATAAATAACCATTATTATTGTAGCTAAAATTATAAACTATGCTGTTCTGATTATGTCAAGTTTTCCACAGTAAGTGAAATAAATATTTCTAGAAGTCATTAAGCTTTCCATAGGGTAAAAGAAAATTAAATGAAAGTTATAAATATTTATCAGTCAGTGGAGTAACCAAAGATCTAGAGTTACAATGCAGGTGAGGTCAGAACTCCCTCAAATGTTTTTATGTATTTTCTATCCTTGTCATCTGATTAAAATATTTTTTCTGAATAAGTTGATAAATAATATTGCCTACATAGGTAGATGAGGCTAGAAATCTGATCTTCCAATATTGCTGATTATCAGGCAACGTATCTAGAAGAGAAATCTAGACCAATGAAACCAGATTGTATCTCATTAATATTTTTTTCTGAAGAAT
>NW_022299505.1:0-1146 GCF_002776525.5 Piliocolobus tephrosceles
TTACTGGGGAAAATTATGTGGTATTTTCAGCAAATGAGTCTCTCTCCTACTCTTTCCTCTTTTTGGCCAAATCCTCAAATGATAAAGGGAATTGGTTATGTGGATGAGCGATGAGACTGAAGTAATCGTCTATTGCACTAGCTTCCAGCTAGAGTTATGCATTCCAGTTACCTCAGGAAAATTTTTAAATAGTCCACAAATCTAGGCTTTCCTCTGAAGATTTTGATAGAGTAAGTCTAATAAAGCCTGGATATGTATGTTTAAAAACATTTCCTTGAAGCCAGGCATGGTGGTGCATGGCTGTAGTTCCAGCTGCTAGGGAGGCTGAGGTGGGAGGATTGGTTGAGCTCAGGAGTTCAAGTCTTGCCTGGTCAACATGAGACCCTCTCTCTAACAATGACAACAACAACAACAAATTTCTCAAAATCTGGATACACTCCTGCTTAAGAAACACTGAATACATAAGTGTAATATGTAAATTCTTATATCTCAGAAACTTAAGATATTTTTAGAAGAGTTGGAGTTGGATATGTGCTAATTCCTTTAAATCTTTCCTTTCCAATAACATTAATCTAACTTTTTTGTTTGTTTGTTTTTGAGATGGGGTCTCACTAGGTTCCCCAGGCTGTAGTGCAGTGGTGCGATCACAGCTTACCACAGCCTTGACCGCCCCAAGCTCAGGTCGTCCTCCAATCTCAGTTTTTGTATTTTTTTTTTTTTTTTTTAGTAGAGATGAGGTTTTTGCCATGTTTCCCAGGCTGATCTTGAACTCCTGGGCTCAAGCAAATCACGCACCCCAGCCTCCCAAAATGCTAGGATTACAGGTGTGAATGACCATTCCTGCCCGAGTCTGACTTTTATCAGTGGTTGAGACCTTAAAATGAATATTATTGGCACTGTGTATCAGCTTACAGAATAATACCTTTTCCTTTATACCTTCAGTTATTCACTGCCATTCAGAAGGTCTTTAGAACTTTGCAGTGAGTAGTCTTTCATTAAGTAGAGAATGGCCCTCTCAGGATTTTGTGTCTCTTTGTTCAGTTACTCAAGTGCTTAGATCAGTAAGTTGTTATTAAGAGCAGTTTTCTCAATTAGAATCATAGCAAATTCTAAACCTTTTTTTGTCAATTGAAGCTGTATTAGGGA
>NW_022299506.1:0-1317 GCF_002776525.5 Piliocolobus tephrosceles
TGGCTGGTACCGGTTGTTCCTTTCCATGTTTAGGGCTTCCTTCAGGGTCTCTTGTAAGGCAGGCCTGGTGGTGACAAAATCTCTAAGCATTTGCTTATCTGTAAAGAATTTTATTTCTCCTTCACTTATGAAACTTAGTTTGGCTGGATATGAAATTCTGGGTTTAAAATTCTTTTCTTTAAGAACGTTGAATATTGGCCCCCACTCTCTTCTGGCTTGTAGAGTTTCTGCCGAGAGATCTGCTGTTAGTTTGATGGGCTTCCCTTTGTGGGTAACCCGACCTTTCTCTCTGACTGCCCTTAACATTTTTTCCTTCATTTCAACCTTGGTGAATCTGACAATTATGTATTTTGGAGTTGCTCTTCTCGAGGAGTAGCTTTGTGGCATTCTTTGTATTTCCTGAATTTGAATGTTGGCCTACCTTGCCAGGTTGGGGAAGTTCTCCTGGATAATATCCTGAAGAGTGTTTTCCAACTTGGTTCCATTTTCCCCCTCACTTTCAAGCACCCCAATCAGACATAGATTTGGTCTTTTTACATAATCCCATACTTCTTGCAGGCTTTGTTCATTTCTTTTTCTTCTTTTTTCTTTTGGTTTCTCTTCTCGCTTCATTTCATTCATTTGATCCTCCATCGCTGATACTCTTTCTTCCAGTTGATCGAGTCGGTTGCTGAAGTTTGTGCATTTGTCACGTATTTCTCGTGTCATGGTTTTCATCTCTGTCATTTCGTTTATGACCTTCTCTGCATTAATTAGTCTAGCTGTCAATTCTTCCACTCTGTTTTCAAGATTTTTAGTTTCTTTGCGCTGGGTACGTAATTCCTCCTTTAGCTCTGAGAGGTTTGATGGACTGAAGCCTTCTTCTCTCATCTCATCAAAATCATTCTCTGACCAGCTTTGATCCGTTGCTGGCGATGGGCTGTGCTCCTTTGCAGGAGGAGAAGCGCTCTTATTTTTTGAATTTCCAGCTTTTCTGCCCTGCTTTTTCCCCATCTTTGTGGTTTTATCTGTCTCTGGTCTTTGATGATGGTGACGTACTGATGGGGTTTTGGTATAGGTGTCCTTCCTGTTTAATAGTTTTCCTTCTGACAGTCAGGACCCTCAGCTATAGGTCTGTTGGAGATTGCTTGAGGTCCACTCCAGACCCTGTTTGCCTGGGTATCAGCATCAGAGGTTGCAGAAGATAGAATATTGCTGAACAGCGAGTGCACCTGTCTGGTTCTTGCTTTGGAAGCTTCCTCTCAGGGGTGTACTCCACCCTGTGAGGTGTGGGTGTCAGACTGCCCCTAGTGGGGGATGTCTCCCAGTTAGGCTACT
>NW_022299507.1:0-2097 GCF_002776525.5 Piliocolobus tephrosceles
TTCTTTCTTTCTTTCTTTCTTTCTTTCTTTCTCTCTCTCTCTCTCTTTCTTTCTCTTTCTCTCTTTCTCTCTTTCTTTTCTTTCTCCTTTCTTCCTTTTTGACAGTCTCACTCTGTCACCCAGGGTGGAATACACTGGTGCTATTGTGGCTCACAGCAGCCTCCACCTCCTGGTCTCAAACAATCCTCCAGCCTCAGCCTCCCAGGAAGCTGGGACCACAGGTGCAAGCCACCACACCCAGCTACTTTTTGTATTTTTTTTTAGATGTGGGGTTTCACCATGTTGCCCAGGCTGGTCTCGAACTCCTGGGCTCAAGCAATCCTCCCACTTCAGCCTCTCAAAGTGCTGGGATTAGAGGCATAAGCCACCATGCCTGGCAGGTCTTTCCTTTTTATCAAGTCTGCCCTTTTCCCCCTTTCCCTTCTCCAGCTTCTGTTTCTAATTTTACACATTTTCTCCTTCTACTCTCTTTTGATTTCTTTTGTTTTACTTTTCCTAATTTCTTGAGTTGAATGCATAGTCCACTTACTTCATAATTGTTTTTTAATTAGCAAAAGCATTTAAGGCTAAGCATTTTCCTCTGAATACCACCTTGGCAGCATTCTCCAAAACAGCTGATGTGCACTTGAATGGCATTACCTGAGATCAGGAGTTCGAGAACAGCCTGGCCAACACTGTGAAACCCTGTCTCTACCAAAAACATACAAAAAGGTGGGCGTCTGTAATCCTAGATACTCGGGAGGCTGAGGCAGGAGAATTGCTTGAGCCCAGGAGGCAGAGGTTGCAGTGAATCAAGATCGCACCACTGAACTCCAGCCTGGGCAACAGAACAAGACTCTGTCTCAAAACAAAACAAAACAAAAATCCCCATACATTCTGTATGAATGGGAACTCATTCACTTAATGTGACAAAAACCCGACTCAATCCAGCTCAAGCCAGAAAAAGGAAACTTATTGGAATTAATTATATTTATCATCATAGGGAATACTGGTATCCATGTGTCCACTGGATTCGGCACTATGCTCATGTCCGCAGAAGCTGTTCCTCATGTCTCCACCTGCTGGCTCTGTTCTCTGAGCTGCCCTTCCCTCCAGCCAGCGTGCAGCTCTGCAAACCTCTTTCCCAACCTCTCCAAGGAAAGCCCCAGCCCTGACTCTCCTTTGTCTGGCAATCATCAGGCCTGGGGAAACAGGGCCAGGTGTGGTGGCTCACCCATGTAATCCCAGCACTTTGGGAAGCTGAGGTGGAGGGATGGCTTGAGGCCAGGAGTTTGAGACCAGCCTGGACAACATAGTGAGACCCCATCTCTACAATGTGTGTGTGTGTGTGTGTGTGAGAGAGAGAGAGAGGAAACAGGATGATCTGGTTAGGGTTGTGGATGCTGGGCTGACAGAAACGTGGTGTCCAGTACCTGGTTTATGTGGGCCACCCTCTTCCGAAACACCTCTCTAATCATGGCCAGGCCCATCTCAAAAATTTACTGTCTCCTTAACAGGGTATAAAATGTGCTTTGTCACTTCACCCCCAGCCTCTTTTTTTTTTTTTTTTTTTAGGGTAGGCAGTGAATGCTCCTTTATTTCCGTTTTGCCTTCTAATTGAGCCAACAAAGCAGATGTTGGGAAAAGAGGCCATCATCTTGAAATAACAGAGTTAACACTAAGAACTCTGATTTGACCATTCTACAATGTATACGTGCATCGAACTATCATATTACACCCCATTATTTGTCAATTAAAAATAAAACTTAAATTTAAAAAAATTTAAAGAATAATGGTAGCAAAATGTGGGTACACAAAAAGCTATTGGTTACATATTTGGAGGTTAAGAAACATTCTAGCTGACATATTCTACTACAAAGACACATGCACACGTATGTTTATTGCGGCACTACTCACAATAGCAAAGACTTGGAATCAACCCAAATGTCCATCTGTGACAGACTGGATTAAGAAAATGTGGCACATATACACCATGGAATACTATGCAGCCATAAAAAAGGATGAGTTTGCGTCCTTTGTAGGGACATGGATGCAGCTGGAAACCATCATTCTTAGCAAACTATCACAAGAAGAGAAAACCAAACACCGCATGTTCTC
>NW_022299508.1:0-2320 GCF_002776525.5 Piliocolobus tephrosceles
GCCTCCCAATGTGCTGGGATTACAGGCTTGAGCCACCGCGCCCGGCCTTTTTTGCATTTTTAGTAGAGACGGGGTTTCACCATGTTAGCCAGGTTGGTCTCAATCTCCTGACCTCGTGATCCGCCGGCCTCCGCCTCCCAAAGTGCTGGGATTATAGACGTAAGCCACCACACCCGGCCACCTGGCTAATTTTTGTTTTTTTTTTTTTTGAGACAGAGTCTCGCTCTGTAGCCCATGCTGGAGTGCAGTGGTGCGATCTCGACCTTGGCTCACTGCAAGCTCCGCCTCCCGGGTTCACGCCATTCTCCTGCCTCAGCCTCCCGTGTTGTTTTTTGACAGGATCTTGCTCTGTTACCCAGGCTGGAGTGCAGTGGTGTGATCATAGCTCACTGCAGCCTCAACCTCCTGGGATCAAGTGATCCTCCCACTCAGCCTCCGGAGTAGCTGGGACTACAGGCACAAAGCACCATGCCCAGCTAATTATTAATGTTTTGTAGAGACGGGGTCTGAAACTCCTGGGCCCAAGCGATCCTCCCACCTTGGCCTCCCAAAGTGCTGGGATTACAGGTATGAGCCACTGCACCCAGCCTATATGTCAGTAAAATATATATATATGTGTGTGTGTGTGTGTGTGTGTGTGTATATATATATATATTTTTTTTTTGTTTTGAGACAGAGTCCCACTTTGTCGCCAGGCTGGAGTGCAGTGGTGCGATCTAGGCTCACTGCAGCCTCTGCATCCCGGGCTCAAGTGATTCTTGTGCCTCATCCTGAGTAGCTGGGATTACAGGAGACTGCCACCATGCCCAGCTAATCTTTTTTTTTTTTTCTTTTTTGAGACCAAGTCTCCCTCTGTCGCCAGGCTGGAGTGCAGTGGCGCGATCTTGGCTCACTGCAACCTCCACCTCCTGGGTTCAAGCAATTCTCCTGCCTCAGCCTCCCAAGTAGCTGGTGCTACAGGCGCGCGCCACCATGCCCAGCTAATTTTTGTATTTTTAGTAGGGACGGGGTTTCACCATGTTGGCCAGGATGGTCTTGATCTCTTGACCTCATGATCCGCCTGCCTTGGCCTCCAAAATTCTGGGATTACAGGCGTGAGCCATTGTGCCCGGCTTTATTTTTGTATTTTTAGTAGAGACAAGGTTTCACCATGTTAGCCAGGCTGGTCTGAAACTCCTGACCTGAAATAATCCACCCGCTTTGGCCTCCCAAACTGCTGGGATTTCAGATATTAGCCACCGCACCCAACCTCAGCGAAATATATGTATATATATATTTTTTAGGCTGGGCTCGGTGGCTCACGCCTGTAATTCCAGCACTTTGGGAGGCTGAGGCGGGCAGATCACAAGGTCAGGAGATCGAGACCATCCTGGCTAACATGGTGAAACCGTGTCTCTACTAAAAATACAAAAAATTAGCCCGGCGTGGCAGTGAGAGCCTGTAGTCCCAGCTACTCCGGAGGCTGAGGCAGAAGAATCACTTGAACCCAGGAGGTGGAAGGTTGCAGTGAGCCGAGATCGTGCCACTGCACTCCAGCCTGGCGACAGAGTGAGACTGTGTCTCAAAAACTAAATATGTGTGTGTGTGTGTGTGTGTGTGTGTATTTAACTTCAGAGACTTCTGGACAACCCCACTGGCAAAGCAATGTGAGACTCAAATTACTTTGAATTCATTGCCAACATTGAACAGAGATTTTGTGTACAACTCCGGCATTCTGGATTCTCTCGGAAAATCAAAGATCCGGCCACACTGGGCCCACGTTCCCACGGGGCAACAATCCGCAGTGAGAGAAGTTCAAGTCCTTCCATCTGAGGGCTAAGGCCTGCCCTGTTGACCCCACACCCATCTGAAATGAGTCAGTCCCAGGGCAAGCGAGAGCAACAGGTAGAAGCCTGCCCTTGGGATTCAAGTCACACCCAGGCTGTGACCCTGGGGCAGGCCATGGGTACTTAAAATGCCTCAGTCTCCACGTGTGTGAAATGGGCACCAGTAGGGTAGATGTGAGGGTGAATGAGTTCATTTGTACAGGACTCTTTTTTTTTTGAGACAGAGTCTTGCTCTGTCACCCAGGGCAGAGTGCAGTAGTGCAATCTCGGCTCACTGCAACCTCCACCTGCAGGGTTCAAGCAAGTCTCTTGCCTCAGCGTCCCAAGTAGCTTGGATTACAGGTGAGTGCCGCCATGCCCGGCTAATTTTTGTAATTGTATTTATTTATTTATTGAGACAGAGTCTTGCTCTGTCACCCAGGCTGGAGTGCAGTGGCTCGATCTCAGCTCACTGCAACCTCCACCTCTCAGGTTCAAGCGATTCTCCTGCCTCA
>NW_022299510.1:0-1382 GCF_002776525.5 Piliocolobus tephrosceles
TTTTGTATTTTTTTAGTAGAGACGGGGTTTCACCATGTTAGCCAGGATGGTCTCGATCTCCTGACCTCGTGATCCTCCCGCCTCGGCCTCCCAAAGTGCTGGGATTACAGGCTTGAGCCACTGCGCCCGGCCAGGGGGCCATTTTAAAGAGCGAAATCACCAAGAAAAAGTACAAAAACGCAAAAACCATGGCAGTAAATATACTGTGAAAATAACATGGCTTATGATATGAGAGCTGAAATAAGGTGGCAGAGCATCTCCTTGCTCACCCTCACCTGGGCACTGCACATCAGGTGGCTCAGGTATCTTACCACTCTGTGCGTGTCTGCAAATGATTCTGAAAGTGCAGCGACTTTATTGGTAACCTTTTGAGGTTACCAACACATTTTAGTGAATAGGCAAATTCTCAGATACAAATAATGAAGAATGAAGATCAACTACATCTCCTGGCAATATCAAGGGCTCCCCATATCTCACTTTGCAGGATTCAATGTCCAAGTCCATGTTTCCCTTTTTCATACCCTTTTTTGACTAACCAGGGCTGCTGTTAGCCCATAGCATGCCTCTGTGCAAATTAGAAATTCCTCTTTGTAGATGTAGACCCATGTCAGCACTGCTTGATTAGAGGGGCATGGGCCGGATCTGAGCTCGGATCCACTTTCTCGGTCAGATACCCTTGCACAGGCACAGTCTGCTCCAAACATATGACCAGCCTTATTGATCATATCCCTTCTTGAATTTTTTTTTTTTTTTTTTGAGATGGAGTCTCACTGTCACCAGGCTGGAGTAGTGTAATGGCATGGTCTCAGCTCACGGCACCCTCCGTCTCCTGGGTTCAAGCAACTCTCTGGCCTCAGCCTCCCGAGCTGCTGGGACTACAGGTATGTGCCACCACACCTGGCTAATTTTTGTAATTTTAGTAGAAATGGGGTTTCACTATGTTGGCCAGGTTGGTGTTGAACTCTGGACCTTGTGATCCACCTTCCTTGGCCTCCCAAAGTGCTGGGATTACAGGCATGAGCCACCGCTCCTGGTCTTTTTTTTCTTTTCTCTTTTTTTTTTGAGACAGGATCTCACTGTCACCCAGGCTGGAGTGCAGTGGTGTGATCTCGACTCACTGCAACCTGCACATCCTGGCTCAAGCGATCCTCCTGCCTCAAGTGATCCTCCTGCCTCATCCCCCAAGTAGCTGTGACTACAGGCCCGAGCCGCCCTGCCTGACTATGTTTGTATTTTTTGTAGAGACAGGGTTTCGCCATGTTGCCCAGGCTGGCCTTGAACTCCTGAGGTCAAGCAATCAGCGTGCCTCGACCTCCCAAAGTGCTGGGATTACAGGCATAAGTCACCACACCCAGCTGGCCTTTTCTTTTTTTTTTTTTTTT
>NW_022299511.1:0-5866 GCF_002776525.5 Piliocolobus tephrosceles
AAAAAAAAAAAAAAAAAAAAAAAAAATTGTAATTCTTTTTTTTCCAAGATGGAGTTTCCCTCTTGTTGCCCAGGCTGAGTGCAATGGCACGATCTCGCCTCACCACAACTTCCGCCTCCTGGGTTCAAGTGATTCTCCTGCCTCAGCCTCCCAAGTAGCTGGGACTACAGGCGCACGTCACCATGCCTGGCAAATTTTGTATTTTTGGTGGGGGGGGGGGGGGGGTTTCTCCATGTTGGTCAGGCTGGTCTCGAACTCCCAACCTCAGGTGATCTGCCTACCTCAGCCTCCCAAAGTACTAGGATTACAGGTGTGAGCCAGCACACCTGGCCCAAAAATTGTAGTTCTTTTTTCTTTCCTCACAACCTCTCCTGTATGTGTACATAAACAACCTCTCGTGTGTGTGTACATAATCTATCTTTGGTTTCTACTGTTTTCCACTCATTTTTACTATTTTTAAAAATTATTTTTCATTTTTAGAGATGGGATGTCATTCTCTCCTAGGCTAGAATGCAGTGACACAATCATAACTTGCTGCAGCCCCAACTCCTGGCCTCAAGCAAACCTGCCTCACCGTCCCAAGTAGCTGGGACTACAGTCAGGCACCACTACGCCCAGCTAATTTTTTAAAAAAATTTTAGCGACTGGGGGTGGGAGGTGGGGTGCCCTCACTGTGTTGCTCAGGCCTCTTGAACTCCTGGCCTCAAGCAGTCCTCCCACCTAAGCTTCCCAAGTAGCTGGGATTACAGCACAAGCAAGGGTTGACTAATTTTTTAACTCCTAAAAATATACTCAGTCCTAGGATAGCATAGAGTTTAATATATTAAGGACCTTGTAATCTTGTTGAATATTCAAACGTCAATCTTGGTCAGTTCAGGGCTAGCATAGTATGTTGCTATTACAATGGATGTATTCATACACGTAGATAGGAGGAATGAGGCCTGTTACAGAGAACTTGACAGAATTTAGTGTAGATGTGGAAGGTAATAAGCAATCAGATGACAATGGTGCATTTGAAAAGGTACATCTGGCAACTAATTCTACAGCATTGTAGCAATAGTATGGAATATATGAATAGATAAATTAGTCATTGTAGTTGAAATCTCCCTAAAAAAATAAATTAAAAACTGCCCTTAAATAGCTTAATATCTTTCCAATAACAATTTTAGGAAGCCAGGATAACAAAAACCTGTATATGCATCGGATAAATGTTATTTGCTGGGGATGACAAATAAGTCACCCACCATTGTGACCCATGCTCATAACATATATTGATGATATATCATGGAACTTGTTGCTGAAGTAACTAGAATGTATTGAGAGTTTATAGACCAGCTCTCTGGGCAGCTGTTAACTAATCAACTGTGGCACCGGGATTAAACATTTTTATACCTTCTAGCATGTAGCAATTCATGCCAATTGAGGTGTCATTGCAGAGTTGGGGCTTGAATGAGAGGATCTCTCATCCTTATTTTTCTTTTGCTCTCTGACCCGAACTTTCTGATCTGTGGTCTTTATATCCTCCACATGTTACCACTATAAGTCGTATCTGGATGTGTTCATGCTGATCCATCTTCCAGTCTCACCTTCCAGTTTGTCCTACTTCATAATCCTTCAGGTTTAATTCAAAACCTAGTTTATCCACGATACAGCTTTCTTTTCTCTGAACTCGTAAGTAATCCCCATCACTCTTAGCCCTTTTTTGGGCTCATTCTCTAATTGGCCTGTCTGGGTTCCATAATTAGACTGCAATCCTCCAGGAAAAGGATTGTATCTGACAGCCTCTTCTATTTCCCATAGTAAATACTAGCTGATTGACTGTTGGTAAAGTTTACATCATATAGCAGAAATGGCTTCTTCAGTAAAGCAGACTGAAGAATGTGCTAGAGACTGGTTGCATTATAAGTGAGGTCTAATTGGTTTTAAATGAAGCATTTTCCATTCTTTCATTACTTGAGTGGTTTCAATTTAGAGTATCTCTTCGGTTCTACCTTTAATTCCCACATTTAGATTATGGTCAGATCATTTTCTGTTCCTCAGTTTTGGCTCCAGACCAACATTTTAGATTTTAATACTATTCTAATCCTGCTTTATCCAACAACAACAAAAGCTTGCCAAAAGGACAAGTACTATTGAAGATATTTCTTGTATTTTCATTAAGAGCTATTTTATAAAAGGGATGGATGATATAAAGTAATTATATAACGTTTTTAATGAGAATTTTGAGCCCAATTAGCACGTTTGTTTTCTCTCCAGCAACCATAGTTAAGTCCATCAAATCTCGACTGAGATCATCTGGTAATACAATGAAGTTGGGAAACGGTTTAGGTCGTATCTCAGAGGGTCCTCTCCTCTCACCGTCCAAGTTTCTGCAGCAACAGTGTTAAGAAAGAATCTTGGCCGGCGCGGTGGCTCACGCCTGTAATCCCAGCACTTTGGGAGGCAGAGGCGAGCGGATCACTTGAGGTCAGGAGATCGAGACCAGCCTGGCCAACATGATGAAACCCGGTCTCTACTAAAAATACAAAAATTAGCCGGGCGTGATGGCGGGCACCTGTGGTCCCAGCTCCTCGGGAGGCTGAGGCAGGAGAATGGCGGGAACCCAGGACTTGGAGCTTGCGGTGAGCCGAGATCGCGCCACTGCACTCCAGCCTGGGCGACAGAGCGAGACTCCGTCTCAAAAAAAAAAAAAAAAAAACAGCTTAATTTAATGCTTAGTCTAATCCTCCACCACTGAGGGAGCAAGGCGGAGTTGTTTTGATGCGGAGCGTAGCCTGAAAGATGTTTTTGTAGAGGCGTTTTAGAAATGCCCCTGGGAGGGTGGAGTAGGGGGCTGCTCCGGATTTGTGAGGTCCGTTTTAATTCCCCTGGAAAAGCTCATCATGTGGGAGGGGCAAGCGCCTGGCTGCGCCGGGGGGCACCAAGCTGCTGCCCGTCACGGGAACCGGCGGGGTCCGGGAGCCCCTTTCTCCGCCCACCCAGCGGTCCGGCCGCGCATGCGCCGAGCTGAGGGCCCAGTGTTGTCGGCTGGGAAATGGCGGCCGCGGGCTTGGTCGCGGTGGCCGCGGCGGCCGAGTACTCTGGCACCGTAGCGTCGGGAGGTAACCTCCCCGGTGTTCACTGCGGCCCAAGCTCCGGGGCAGGCCCCGGTTCTGGCCCGGGCTCGTGGAGCCGCTCTCTCGATCGAGCCCTGGAGGAGGCGGCGGTCACCGGGGTGCTGAGCCTGAGCGGCCGGAAACTGAGGGAGTTTCCCCGGGGAGCGGCCAACCACGACCTGACGGACACCACCCGGGCGGGTGAGCGGGGCGGGGGGCGCCTCTGCCCGCCGGAGACCGGGCGCCGGGAGCCGCCGCGGCCGGGGGAGGCGGATGCGGGGAGTTACGGGAGCTCGTCCTGTAGGCGCCGGGTCCGGACCCGGGTAACGGGGAGAAGCCGACGGCCCCAGCCCTGCGGGCCTGCGCCAGACCCGAGCCTGGGGAGAGGCGGCGGGCGGCGGCCTCTCGGGGAAGGGCGCCGGAGTGATTGATGGATGGTTTCTTAGTCTTTCTGAGGAAACTCACCTTCTGCCACGGCGGAGGGTGGACCCTTGCCCCGCCCGGTTTCTGCAGGCCCTTGCGGATTTGGGGTGCCGGATGGAGCTGCCCAGACGGGAACGTTAGCGCCAGCTCTTCAGAGATCCGAGCAGCAGGGCTGCCTCCGGGCGGGCTGCATTGTCCGGGAAGGGTCGTCTCAGCCCTGGCGATTTTCCGAAAGAAGTGTTGGGGGTGTGTGCTTGAACCCGAAAGAAGTGTTGGGGGTGTGTTTAAAGTGAACTCGGACGCTGGAACTTTTCTTCACCTCCATCCAGTTGACTTACAAAATGAATATACTCGTAAAAAGAGCCAGAACCCACCTTCCGACTCTCTTTAGTTTCCTCTCCCACCCCTCATGTCCTCCAAAAGGAAAGTTGAAGAAAGCTCCTTAGAAAAGATAGTCTAACCTATCTATGCTTGCTGTTCCTTTTTAAAGCATTACTTCGTGTTATGTATGTTTTCGAAAACAGGAAAGAGGATAAGAAAGTAGGTATTACTTGGCTTTCTTAGTTGTAGGGAACAGTGTCTGGTGCCTGAGTTGTTCATCATGTTCGCAGTGCGGCCATCAGTGCTCACCGCAGCCTCCACCGCAGCCTCCCGAGTAGCTGGGACTACAGGCGCGCGCCACCACGCCCGGCTACGTGTGTGTGTGTGTGTGTGTGTGTGTATGTATTTTTGTTTTTTTGAGACGGTATCTTGCTCTCGTGGCCCAGGCTGGAGCGGAATGACACAATCTCGGCTCATTACAACCTCTGCCCGCCGGGCTCAGGTGATCCTCCCACCTCAGCTCCCCGAGTAGCTGGGACTACAGGCGCCTGCCACCATACCCGGCTAATTTTTGGATTTTTAGTAGAGACGGGAGTTCACCTTGTTGGCCACGCTGGTCTTGAACTCCTGACCTCAGGTGATTTCGCCCGCCTCGGCCTCCCAAAGTGTGGGATTACAGGCGTGAGCTACCGCGTCCAGTCAATGTTTTGTACTTTTTTGGTAGAGATGGGGATTCGCTATGTTGCCCAGGCTGGTCTCCAACTCCTGGGCTCAAGCTGTCCTCCGGCCTCAAGCTCACAAAAGGCTGGGATTACAGGCGTGAGCCACTGCGGCCGGCAGTACTTGGTGTGTTATTTTATTTTAAAATCTTAGATTGAGCACGTTTTCTATGCTTTGCAGCCATTAAAAGTTGATAAGTATTACATATGATTCACTCATTTTGGAAAAATAAACAGAACTGTTAAGAAGCTGTTCTTTCCAAAGAAACTTTTGCTATAGCTTAAAATAGAAGAAATTAAATGCCTGCTTATTTAATCTCTTTTTGGAAACAGTTGAACTGAATATTTTTTAGTGAATTACATTAAAGTTTCTTGCTAAGGTAAATATGAGCAGCCACTTGCCTTTTGTGTGTGTTCTGGTAGACAGCATCTAAAATTATCATTCATACCCCAGATTTCCTGCTTCTGTTTAGGAGATGGCTATATGGTATAGTGATTTCATATTGCTGTGAGTCATTTCAGTGTTAATACATCAAGCCTGAAGCTAAAGAACAAGTTAATTACAGGAGTCTATCTATAGAGCTCATTATCTCACCTGCTTTTCAATAGTTCTAGGAGCAACGTGTTGAGTCCTTAAGAAGTATTTTATTGACTAAGAAAATCCAAGTGCATTTATGGAGAATAATAAGTAATACCAAAGAGGTTTTTCCTTACTGTGCTCTGAGTTTTTAAGTATGGCGTTGCCCACACTTTAATAGTTTTCAATAGAAACCACATTTTTTGGTTGACTTTTTATCTGATCAAAAAGTGCAAAAAAGAAAAAGATTACAAGGTATTTCACAACCTATTAGACTAGATTAATTTCTAACATGTAGTAATATCGCTTATGAAATATAAAAAATATTTGGCAGACCTTGGTCATTACCCAGTCTCTGAATTGTTTTAAACATAATGCTGATGACATCATTTATTGAGTATTCACTATTTGTGATTCATTGTGTTAGATATTTTGAAATATATTGCCTTGTTAAATGCACACAACAATTTGTGGATTAAATATTATTCCCACTTTACATGTGAGGGATCACCTAGAGAAAGTCATATGGCTATTACCACTACACGGTATCAGTGGTAGAATTTTGGCCCAGGTTGTAGCTATTATCACTCTACGGTATCAGTGGTAGAATTTTGGCCCAGGTTGTAGCTAGTACCACTACACGGTATCAGTGGTAGAATTTTGGCCCAGGTTGTAGCTAGTACCACTACACGGTATCAGTGGTAGAATTTTGGCCCAGGTTGTAGCTATTA
>NW_022299512.1:0-1147 GCF_002776525.5 Piliocolobus tephrosceles
TTCATCACACAGAGTTCCACCCTTCCCTTCTTGGAACAGTTTGCTAAAAGTCTTGTCGTGGATTCTGCAATGTGATATTTGGGAGCTCATTGAGGGCTATGGTGAAAAAGGATATATCCTCAGACAGAAACTGGAGAGAAGCCTTCTGAGAAACTGCATTGCGATGTGTGAATGCAACTCACAGAGTTACACGTTTCTCTTCAGCCAACAGTTTGCAAACACAGTTTTCTAGAACTCTGCAATGGGATATTTTTTAACGCAGTGAAGCTAATCGACACACAGGAAATATCCTCATATAAAAACTAGAAAGAAGGTTCCTTAGAATCTTCTTGTTGATGTGTGAATCCATCTCACAGAGTTACACTTATGTTTCATGGAGCAGGCAATTAACACTGTCTTTGAAGAACCTAAGAAAGGTTACTTTGGATCGCTCTGAGGCCTACGCTGCTAAAGGAAATTTCGTCAGTTAAAAACGAGAGAGAAGCTTTCGGAGACATTTCTTTGTGATCTCTGAATTCATCTCACACAGTTAAAACTTATTCCTCAGGAAGCAGTTTGCTGACACTCTTTTCGTGGAATCTGCACAGTCATATTTGGGAGCCAATTGGGGCCCATTGTGAAAAAGCAAGTATCCTCAGAGGACAACTAGAGAATAGCTTTCTGAGAGATTGCTTTCTGATGTGTGACTTCATCACACCGAATTCCACACTTCCCTTTTTGGAACAGATTGCTAACAGTCTTGTCGTGGATTCTGCAATGTGATGTTTGGGAGCTCATTGAGGGCTATGGTGAAAAAGGATATATCCTCAGACAGACACGGGAAAGAAGCCTTTTGAGAAACTGCATTGCGATGTGTGAATGCAACTCACAGAGTTACACGTTGACTTCAGCCAACAGTTTGCTAACACAGTTTTGTGGAAATCTGCAGGGGGATATTTCTTAGTGCAGTGAAGCTAATGGAGACAAAGGAAATATCCTCATATGAAAACTAGAAAGAAGCTTCCTTAGAAACTTCTTGTTGATGTGTGAATTCATCTCACAGAGGTACACTTATGTTTCATGGAGCAGGCCATTAACACTGTCTTTGAAGAACCTAAGAAAGGTTACTTTGGATCGCTCCGAGGCCTACGCTGCTAAAGGAAATATC
>NW_022299513.1:0-8355 GCF_002776525.5 Piliocolobus tephrosceles
AGCAAAGTCTCAAGATACAAAATCAATTCACGAAAATCACAAGCATCCTTATACACCAGTAACAGACAAACAGAGAGCCAAATCATGAATGAACTCCCATCTGCAATAGCTTCAAAGAGAATAAAATACCTAAGAATCCAACTTACAAGAGATGTAAGGACCTCTTCAAGGAGAACTACAAACCGCTGCTCAGTGAAATAAAAGAGGACACAAACAAATGGAAGAATATCCATGCTCATGGATAGGAAGAATCAATATTGTGAAAATGGCCATACTGTCAAGGTAATTTAATTCAATGCCATCCCCATTAAACTACCAATGACTTTCTTCACAGAATTAGAAAAAAACTACTTTAGAGTTCACATGGAACCAAAAAAGAGCCTGCATTGGCAAGACAATCCTAAGCGAAAAGAACGAAGCTGGAGGCATCATGTTACCTGACTTCAAACTATACTACAAGGCTACAGTAACCAAAACAGCAGGGTACTGTTACCAAAACAGAGATATAGACCAATGGAACAGAACAGAGCCCTCAGAAATAATACCACACATCTACAGTCACCCAATCTTTGACAAACCT
This sequence comes from Piliocolobus tephrosceles, assembly GCF_002776525.5. Classification (NCBI taxonomy): domain Eukaryota; kingdom Metazoa; phylum Chordata; class Mammalia; order Primates; family Cercopithecidae; genus Piliocolobus; species Piliocolobus tephrosceles. The sequence goes on from NW_022299513.1 coordinate 581, forward strand.
GAGAAAAAAAAGGAATGGGGAAAGGATTCCCCATTTAATAAATGGTGCTGGGAAAATTGGCTAGCCATAAGTAGAAAGCTGAAACTGGATCCTTTCCTTACTCCTTATACGAAAATTAATTCAAGATGGATTAGAGACTTAAATGTTAGACCCAAAACCATAAAAATCCTAGAAGAAAACCTAGATAATACCATTCAGGACATAGGCATGGGCAAGGACTTCATGTCTAAAACACCAAAAGCAACAGCAACAAAAGCCAAAATTGACAAATGGGATCTAATTAAACTAAAGAACTTCTTCACAGCAAAAGAAACTACCATCAGAGTGCACAGGCAACCTACAGAATGGGAGAAAATTTTTGTAATCTACTCATCTGATAAACGGTTAATATCCAGAACCTATAAAGAATTCAATCTAATTTAAAAGGAAAAAACAAACAACTGCATCAAAAAGTGGGCAAAGAATATGAACAGACATTTCTCAAAAGAAGACATTCATACAGCCAACAGACACATGAAAAAATGCTCGTCATCCCTTGCTATCAGAGAAATGCAAATCAAAACCATAATGGGATACCATGTCACATCAGTTAGAATGACAATCATTAAAAAGTCAGGAAACAACAGGTGCTGGGTAGGATGTGGAGAAATAGGAACACTTTTACACTGTTGGTGGGACTTTAAACTAGCTCAACCATTGTGGAACAGTATGGCGATTCCTCAAGGATCTAGAACTAGAAATATCATGTGACCCAGCCATCCCATTACTGGGGATATACCCAAAGAGTTATAAATCATGCTGCTATAAAGACACATACACACGTATGTTTATTGTGGCACTATTCACAATAGCAAAGACTTGGAATCAACCCAAATGTCCATCAGTGACAGACCGGATTAAGAAAATGTGGCTCATATGCACCACGGAATACTATGCAGCCATAAAAAAGGATGAGCTTGAAAGGGAGCAAGATGACCAAATAGGAACAGCTCCAGTCTTTAACTCCCAGTGCACACGACACAGAAACAGGTGATTTCTGCATTTTCAACTGAGACTCTACCTCTGCGGACAGGGCACAGCTAAACAACAACAACAGCAACAAAGCAGCAGAAACCTCTGCAGATGCAAACGACTCAGACAGGTTTGAAAAGAGCAGTGAATCCCCCAACACAAAAGCTGAGATCTGAGAATGGACAGACTGCCTGCTTAAGTGGGTCCCCGATCCCTGAGTAGCCTAACTGGGAGACATCCCCCACTAGGGGCAGACCAACACCCCACACCTCACACAGTGGAGTACACCCCTGAGAGGAAGGTTCCAAAGCAAGAATCACACAGGTACACTCTCTGTTCGGCAATATTCTATCTTCTGCCCCCAGGCAAACAGTGTCTGGAGTGGACCTCAAGCAATCTCCAACAGACCTCCACCTGAGGGTCCTGACTATTAGAAGGAAAACTAACAAACAGGAAGGACACCCACACCAAAACCCATCAGTACGTCACCATCATCACAGATCAGAGGCAGATAAAACCACAAAGATGGGGAAAAAGCAGGGCAGAAAAGCTGGAAGTTCAAAAAATAAGAGCACATCTCCCCCTCCAAAGGAAAGCAGCTCATCGCCAGCAATGGATCAAAGCTGGACGGAGAATGACTTTGACGATATGAGAGGAGAAGGCTTCAGTCCATCAAACTTTTCAGAGCTAAAGGAGGAATTACGTACCCAGTGCAGAGAAACTAAAAATCTTGAAAAAAGAGTGGAAGAATTGATAACTAGAATAATTAATGCAGAGAAGGCCATAAACGAAATGACAGAGATGAAAACCATGACACGAGAAAGACATGACAAATGCACAAGCTTCAGTAACTGACTCGATCAACTGGAAGAAAGAGTATCAGTGGTTGAGGATCAAATGAATGAAATGAAGTGAGAAGAGAAACCTAAACAAAAAAGGAGAAAAAGAAATGAACAAAGCCTGCAGGAAGTATGGGATTATGAAAAAAGACCAAATCTATGTCTGATTGGGGTGACTGAAAGTGAGAAGGAAAATGGAACCAAATTGGAAAACACTCCTCAGGATATCATCCAGGAGAACTTCCCCAAACTAGTAGAGCAGGCAACATTCAAATTCAGGAAATACAGAGAACACCACAAAGATTCTCCTCCAGAAGAGCAACTCCAAGACACATAATTGCCAGATTCACCAAAGATGAAATGAAGGAAAAAATCTTAAGGGCAGCCAGAGAGAAAGGTCGGGTTACCCACAAAGGGAAGCCCATCAGACTAACAGCAGATCTCTCAGCAGAAATTCTACAAGCCAGAAGAGAGGGGGCCAATATTCAACGTTCTAAAAGAAAAGAATTTTAAACCCAGAATTTCATATCCAGCCAAACTAAGTTTCATAAGTGAAGGAGAAATAAAATTCTTTACAGATAAGCAAATGCTTAGAGACTTTGTCACCACCAGGTCTGCCTTACAAGAGACCCTGAAGGAACCACTAAACATGGAAAGGAACAACCAGTACCAGCCATTGCAAAAACATGCCAAAATGTAAAGACCATCGAGGCTAGAAAGAAACTGCATCATCTAAGGAGCAAAATAACCACTTAATATCATAATGGCAGGATCAAGTTCACACATAACAATATTAACCTTAAATGTAAATGGACTAAATGGTCCAATTAAAAGACACAGACTGGCAAACTGAATAAAGAGACAAGACCCATCAGTCTGCTGTATTCAGGAAACCAATCTCACATGCAGAGACATACATAGGCTCAAAATACAGGGATGGAGGAAGATCTACCAAGAAAATGGAGAACAAAAAAAAGCAGGGGTTGCAATCCTAGTGTCTGATAAAACAGACTTTAAACCATCAAAGATCAAAAGAGACAAAGAAGGCCATTACATAATGGTAAAGGGATCAATTCAGCAGGAAGAGCTAACTATCCTAAACATATATGCACACAATACAGGAGCACCCAGATTCATAAAGCAAGCCCTTAGAGACTTATAAAGAGACTTAGACTCCCATACAATAATAATGGGAGACTTTAACACCCCACTGTCAACATTAGACAGATCAATGAGACAGAAAGTTAACAAGGATATCCAGGAATTGAACTTGTCTCTGCAGCAAGCAGACCTAATAGACATCTAGAGAACTCTCCACCCCAAATCAGCAGAATATACATTCTTCTCAGCACCACATAACACTTATTCCAAAATTGACCACATAATTGGAAGTAAAGCACTCCTCAGCAAATGTACAAGAACAGAAATTATAACAAACTGTCTCTCAGACCACAGTAAAATCAAACTAGAACTCAGGGCTAAGAAACACAGTCAAAACCACTGAACTACATGGAAACTGAATAACCTGCTCCTGAATGACTACTGGGTACATAACGAAATGAAGGCAGAAAGAAAGATGTTCTTTGAAACCAATGAGAACAAAGATACAACATACCAGAATCTCTGGGACACATTTAAAACAGTGTGTAGAGGGAAATTTATAGCACGAAATGCCCACAAGAGAAAGCAGGAAAGATCTAAAATGGACACTCTAACATCACAATTAAAAGAACTAGAGAAGCAAGAGCAAACATTTTCAAAAGCTAGTAGAAGGCAAGAAATAACTAAGATCAGAGCAGAACTGAAGGAGATAGAGATACAAAAAACCCTCCAAAAAATCAATGAATCCAGGAGTTGGTTTTTTGAAAAGACCAACAAAATTGATAGACCGCTAGCAAGGCTAATAAAGAAGAAAAGAGAGAGGAATCAAAGAGACGCAATCAAAAATGATAAAGGGGATATCACCACCGACCCCACAGAAATATAAACTACCATCAGAGAATACTATAAACACCTCTATGCAAATCAACTAGAAAATCTAGAAGAAATGGATAATTTCCTGGACACTTACACTCTCCCAAGACTAAACCAGGAAGAAGCTGAATCCCTGTATACACCAATAGCAGGCTCTGAAGTTGAGGCAATAATTAATAGTCTACAAACATAAAAAGTCCAGAACCAGACGGATTCACAGCTGAATTCTACTAGAGGTACAAGCAGGAGCTGGTACCATTCCTTCTGAAACTATTCCAATCAATAGAAAAAGACGGAATCCTCTCTAACTCATTTTATGAGGCCAACATCATCCTGATACCAAAGCCTGGCAGAGACACAACAAAAAAGGAGAATTTTAGACCAATATCCCTGATGAACATCGATACAAATATCCTCAATAAAATACTGGCAAAACGGATTCAGCAGCACATCAAAAAGCTTTTCCACCATGATCAAGTGGGCTTCATCCCTGAGATGCAAGACTGGTTCAACATACACAAATCAATATACGAAATCCAGCATATAAACAGAACCAAAGACAAAAACCACATGACTATCTCAATAGATGCAGAAAAGGCTTTTGACAAAATTCAACAGCGCTTCATGCTAAAAATGCTCAATAAATTCTGTATTGATGGATCGTATCTCAAAATAATAACAGCTATTTATGACAAACCCACAGCCAATATCATACTGAATGGGCAAAAACAGGAAGCTTTCCCTTTGAAAACTGGCAAAACACAGGGATGCCCTCTCTCACCACTCCTATTCAACATAGTGTTGGAAGTTCTGGCTAGGGCATTCGGGCAAGAGAAATAAATAAAAGGAATTCAATAAGGAAAAGAAGAAATCAAATTGTCCCTGTTTGCAGATGACATGATTGTATACTTAGAAATCTCAGCCCCAAATCTTCTTAAGCTGACAAGAAACTTCAGCAAAGTCTCAGGATACAAAATTAATGTGCATAAATCACAAGCATTCTTATACACCAGTAACAGACAGAGAGCCAAATCATGAATGAACTTCCATTCACAATTGCTTCCAAGAGAATAAAATACCTAGGAATCCAACTTACAAGGGATGTAAAGGACCTCTTCAAGGAGAACTACAAACCACTGCTCAGTGAAATCAAAGAGGTCACAAACAAATGGAAGAACATGCCATGCTCATGGATAGGAAGAATCAATATCGTGAAAATAGCCATATGGCCCAAGGTCATTTATAGATTCAATGCCATCCCCATCAAGCTACCAAAGACTTTCTTCACAGAATTGGAAAAAACTGCTTTAAAGTTCATATGGAACCAAAAAAGAGCCTGCATTGCCCAGACAATCCTAAGTCAAAAGAACAAAGCTGGAGGCATCACGCTACCTGACTTCAAACTTTACTACAAGGCTACAGTAATCAAAACAGCATGGTACTGGTACCAAAACAGAGATATAGACCCATGGAACAGAACAGAGTCCTCATAAATAATATAGCAGACATCTATAGCCATCTGAACTTTGACAAACCTGAGAAAAACAAGAAATGGGGAAAGGATTCCCTGTTTAATAAATGGTGCTGGGAAAATTGGCTAGCTGTAAGCAGAAAGCTGAAACTGGATCCTTTCCTTACTCCTTGTATGAAAATTAATTCAAGATGGATTAGAGACTTAAATGTTAGACCTAATACCATAAAAACCCTAGAAGAAAACCTAGGCAATACCCTTCAGGGCATAGGCATGGGCAAGGACTTCATGTCTAAAACACCAAAAGCAACAGCAACAAAAGCCAAAATTGACAAATGGGATATAATTAAACTAAAGAGCTTCTGCACAACAAAAGAAACTACCATTAGAGTGAACAGGCAACCTACAGAATGGGAGAAAATTTTTGCTATCTACTCATCAGATAAAGGGCTAATATCCAGAACCTACAAAGAACTCAAACAAATTTACAAGAAAAAAACAAACAACCCCATCCAAAAGTGGGCAAAGAATATGAACAGACATTTCTCAAAAGAAGACATTCACACAGCCAACAGACACATGAAAAAATGCTCATCATCACTCGCCATCAGAGAAATGCAAATCAAAACCACAATGAGATACCATCTCACACCAGTTAGAATGGCAATCATTAAAAAGTCAGGAAACAACAGGTGCTGGAGAGGATGTGGAGAAATAAGAACACTTTTACACTGTTGGTGGGATTGTAAACTAGTTCAACCATTATGGAAAACAGTATGGCAATTCCTCAAAGAGCTAGAACTAGAAGTACCATATGACCCAGCCATCCCATTACTGGGTATATACCCAAAGGATTATAAATCATGCTGCTATAGAGACATATGCACACGTATGTTTATTGCAGCACTATTCACAATAGCAAAGACTTGGAATCAACCCAAATATCCATCAGTGACAGACTAGATTAAGAAAATGTGATATTTAGAGGTCAGCCTGTGAGGAGAAATTTGCATAGAGACTGAGGTAGAATGTGTAGAAGAAAGCTATGTTGGAAGCCACATAGGTGGGAGCAGGGATGTTTTAGGAAAGAAAGAGTGATTAATTATATGAAATGTTGATAGGTAAAATGAAACGAAGATCAAGAACTGATCATTGGATTTTGAAACACAGAGGCATCTCTGATTTGATGGTAACAATTTTGATGTAGTCATGGGTTGGACCCTGATTAGAGTAGACTTTAGGAAAAATAGAAGAGAATACACTGGAGTTAGTGTGCATTAGACTATGTTTTAGAGGAGTTTTGGCCTAATGACAATATGATAATGAAGAAAAAATCAAGGAAGACATAGAATCAAGGAAGTATTTCTTTTTCTTTATGTTTTATTTTTAAATGAAAGAAATAACAAGATGTATATAAGCCATCTGCATGGGTCCAGAAAAAAGAGTAAAAGTGAGAAAGCTGGACATTGACAGAATTGTTGAAACAACATTCTTGAGAAGGTAAGAGTAGAGAGTGTGAACAAGGAGGAGAAGCTGGTCTTTTAAAAATTTTCTTAATCTTTAAAGACTAAGAAGTTGAGGTAAAATTGACCTACAAAACATACATATTTAAAATGTTCAACTTGATACATTTTGACATTTGTATATACCCATAAAACCAACCATCAAGAAACTATTCATATCCATCATCCCAAAAGTTTCTTCATGTCCCATCACCCCCAGGCAAACACTGATCTGCTTTCTGTGACTATAGATTCGTTTGCTTGTTTTTAGAGTTGAAATACATGAAATCATGCAGGACTTGTTCTTTTTCTCCAGCTTCTTTCACATAGCATAATTATTTTGAGATCCATCTCTGTTATTTTCAAGGGATTATTTTTCCGTCCATGTATATTCTTTGATGAAGTGTCTACTTCAAATCATTTATAAATGATAAAAATCAATCATAATTGGTTAAGTTTTGAGAGCATTATATAAAATCTTCTTTATCCAATATGTGCTTTGAAAATACTTTCTCCACCCTGTAACTTGTTTTTCTCAATTAGTTTTTTCAAAAAACAGAAGTTTTTAACTTTGATAGTCTGATTTACAAATTATTCTTTAATGGATGATATTTTTTGTGTCATATCTAATAATTTCGCCTACTGTAAAATCATAATTTTTAAAGTTACATAGTTTTGATTTTAGTTCAGGGATCCATTTTGAATTAATGTTTTTATAATTGACGTTCATTGTTTTTGTCTATGTACATTCAATTGTTTCTGCAGCACTTGTTGAAAATCATTTTTTTCACTGAATTGTCTTTAGATCTTTTTAGAAAATCATATTTATATGTATATAGATCTAGTTTTGGACCTTCTATTCCGATCTTTTGATCAATTTTTCTATCTTGACTCCAATGATATACTATCTTGATTAACTATAGCTTTATAATTAGTCCTGAAAAATGGTAAGGTTAGTTTTAACATTGTTCTCATTTT
>NW_022299514.1:0-2256 GCF_002776525.5 Piliocolobus tephrosceles
AACACCAAATAAATGCATTTATTTTCATACAAAGAATCACATAAAAGATACAGTATCTACTATATAGGTTCGTTGTATTGAAAATTCAAATAGGAGTGATGCTACATTCAGTGGCATAATTTTCCAAATTGATTAATAAAATCTTGATTATGCCTTTAAAAATAATGAATAACTTTACCTTAACATTCATGATTGTTGTAGTCCTAGAAATTTTAATATAAATTAAATTCATAAAAATATTTGTGTTTACTTGTACAGCAGAGTTACGTTATTGACTCCAAAAGGTATTAATATATATGTATATGTATATACATTTTTATAGGGACCATCTGGTGGGAATTCACATTTGTGTAAAATGTAGCATTTCATTTTTGTGTAGAAGAGTCCTACACATTGCACAGTATCTAGAATGTCTGACACTTGCCCATTTGATGCCATATATTGACCTCAAACATGGTGTCAGTCAATATTGGCCCCATAAATTTCTAGACCACCACCTCTACAAAGTCCTACAATTTCCAAAATACTTTGGCCTATGAACTCTCCTTATTCCTTCTGACCACTAAAGAGACCATAGATTTGGGGTGATGAAAAGGACATTGAATCACCATAGTCTTCCTAAAACCCCATAATATCAGCCTAATTATGATTAAAACATCAGTCAAATCCAAACTGAGGGGCAAACTACAAAATAGTGAGCAGTACTCCTTTCAGCTGTCATGAAAACCACGGAAACATGGAGAAACATAGACAGTATGGCAGAGACTAAAGGGCATATGACAAGCAAATGGAATGTGGTTCTCTGGATGAAACTCTCGAAGAGATAAAGGACATTGTTGGTAAAACTGGTGAAATCTCAATTAAGTCTGGGGTTTGGTTAATAGTAATAGGTCCATGTTGTTTTTCTCATTTTGTCAAACATACATGGTCCACAGAAGATAACATTGTTGGAAACTGAAACTGGACACTAGGTACATGGAAACCACTGTTCTATCATTGCAACTGTTTTTGTCAACCTGAACATTTTCCAAAATAAAAGTTGATTAAAAATATAAGCACATGCCTGTAATCTTGGGAGACTGAGACAGGAGAATCACTTGAACCCAGGAGGCGGAGGTTGCCATGAGCCGAGATAGCACCATTGCACTCCAGCCTGGGTGACAGAGGGAGGCTGCATCTCAAAATAATAATAATAATAATAATAATAATAAGTGGAGATTACACCTGATATAATTACCACCCTGGCGGCAAGCTAACTAACTAAATTTAAAGTTTGTAACAGTCCTCAAAGCTATACAGAATAATTATGCAAAATATTTTAGAAACTATTTTATAAAAGGGTAACCCATGACTATACATTTTAGAAAGTGAGTTTAACTACATTGTATAAAAGCTGACATTTATAGGATATCAAAATAGCTTAGAGATGTAATCAGTTCAATGGAAAAAGTTAGAAAGACTAGCTTGTTTAGAATCTCCTGGCAAGGACAATAAAGCTGTTTAAGTGACTAAGCATCGTTATTACTGCTGTATATACAGCCACTGCTTCTTTAGTGTAGTGCTATTGAATTTTTTTGCCATGCTACAATCATAATATAATTATTTTGAAAGTATTACATCATAGCAACAGGTTCAAGCCAACTTTTAGCAGTGGAATTGTAGGATCAAAAATGTGTATATATTTTTTAGAACTTAGTGTGAGCAGTATTGACAAAATGCCCACCAAAAGTGTTCCATTAATTTAAACTCCAATTTTAAAAGACCATTGATGTTAGCTTAGGATGTGAATGTATGTAAAATATATTAAGCCAGTCTAACTTATTTATACTTAAAAAAATTAACATGTTTAAGTATGCTCAATCCAAAATTACTAATGTCAATCTATGTTTTAATTCAGTGTAATATTTTAATCTACTTAAAATGACAAATTGGGAGTCATAAATTCAATCAAAGAAAAAAAACGCTCCTTTTCCTGAAAGCAAAAATTTCTTCTACCTGCACATGTTTTGGTTTTGCAAAAGTCGTTTTTCCCTTTTCTTGATGACTGTCATTTTATAATGACTTTAATGATAAACCTCATTTGTAATCATCTCTAATTTGCGGTTATATAGCCTGGTTATGATATGTATCAACAATGACACATAATTGCTGTGTCTTGGGATTCATTAATGGAACAACTTCATCTCCTCTGTTCAGATTTTCAGAGGGACCTTAGTTCCCTAGGTGAGGTTAATAGTTTTTTCTTTTTTCTTTTTT
>NW_022299515.1:0-1113 GCF_002776525.5 Piliocolobus tephrosceles
CCATAAAGCTGAAATTATGAAATTTTAAAAAATGCTCAATGTTTGGCTGGGCGCAGTGGCTCAAGCCTGTAATCCCAGCACTTTGGGAGGCTGAGACGGGCGGATCACGAGGTCAGGAGATCGAGACCATCCTGGCTAACATGGTGAAATCCCCTCTCTTCTAAAAATACAAAAACTCCCCGGGCGAGGTGGCAGGCGCCTGTAGTCCCAGCTACTCAGGAGGCTGAGGCAGGAGAATGGCGTAAACCCGGGAGGCGGAGCTTGCAGTGAGCTGAGATCCAGCCACTGCCTCCAGTCCGGGGGACAGAGCGAGACTCCGCCTCAAAAAAAAAAAAAAAATGCTCAGTGCTTTTGTTGTGTATAATTTGTTTAGTTTAATTTTTTGTTTTTGAGTATGGAAATATGTAATAAGGAGTTGGGATTTGGGGATGCCTGTGAGGCACATTCTTTTCATTTTTTAATTTTTTAAAATTTTACTATAAGTACCATGATACACGAGCAGAATATGCAGGTTTGTTACGTAAGTATACATGCGCCATGGTGGTTTGCTGCACTTATCAATCCGTCTTCTAGGTTTTAAGCCCCACATGCGTTAGGTATTTGTCCTAATGCTCTCCCTTCCCTTGTTTCCCACTCCATGACAGGCCCCAGTGTGTGATTTTCCCCTCCCTGTGTCCAGGTGTTCTCATTGTTCAACTCCTGCTTATGAATGAGAACATGTAGTGTTTGGTTTTCTGTTCCTGTGTTAGTTTGCTGAGAATGATGGCTTCCAGCTTCATCAATGTCCCTGCCAAGAACATGATCTCATTCTTTTTTATGGCAGCATAGTATTCCATGGTGTGTATATGCCACATTTTCATTATCCAGTCTATCATTGATGGGCATTTTGGTTGGTTCCAAATCTTTCTAATCCATTCTAATCAGTATTTTCTAATGATGTAAAGTGATTAAGGAATAGACTGAAAGTATTTCTAAGAATATTCTTTGGTCAAACAATATATATTTTTTTAGACAATACTACTACCTGTTTTCTATGTATTAAAATGTTAGTCCTGTAAATACCAGGAAAGCATTGATTGAATTAAACCTATTACATGGATACTAGAGGAAAAG
>NW_022299516.1:0-1535 GCF_002776525.5 Piliocolobus tephrosceles
TTTAAGTTAGAAGGAACCTAAGGGAATAGGAACAGCTCCAGTCTCCATTTCCCAGTGCGAGCGACACAGAAGACCGGTGATTTCTGCATTTTCAACTGAGGTACTGGGGTCATCTCACTCGGGAGTGCCGGACAATCGGTGCTGGTCAGCTGCTGCAGCCTGACCAGCCAGAGCTGAAGCAGGGCGAGGCATCACCTCACCTGGGAAGCACAAGGGGGAAGGGAGTCCCTTTTCCTAGCCAGGGGAACTGAGACACACAACACCTGGAAAATCGGGTAACTCACACCCCAATACTGCACTGTCAGCACACTGGCACACCTGGAGAATATATCCCATACCTTGCCGGGAGGGTCCCATGCCCACGAAGCCTCCCTCCCTGCTAACACAGCAGTCGGCAGCAATCTATCCGCAAGGCAGCAGTGAGGCTGGGGGAGGGGTGCCCGCCATTGCTGAGGCTTAAGTAGGTAAACAAAGCCGCTCGAACTGGGTGGAGCTCACAGCAGCTCAAGGAAATCTGCCTGTCTCTGTAGACTCCGCCTCTGGGGAAAGGGCTCAGCTAAAAAATAACAGGGGAAGCAGCAGAGGCCTGTGCAGACGCGAACGACTCTGTCTGACGGCTTTGAAGAGAGCAGTGGATCTCCCAACACAGAGGGTGAGATCTGAGAAGGGGCAGGCTGCCTGCTCAGGTGGGTACCTGACCCCTGAGTAGCCTAACTGGGAGACATCCCCCACTAGGGGCAGTCTGACACCCCACACCTCACAGGGTGGAGCACACCCCTGAGAGGAAGCTTCCAAAGCAAGAATCAGACAGGTGCACTCGCTGTTCAGCAATATTCTATCTTCTACAAACTCTGCTGCTGATACCCAGAAAAACAGGGTCTGGAGTGGACCTCAAGCAATCTCCAACAGACCTATAGCTGAGGGTCCTGACTGTCAGAAGGAAAACTATCAAACAGGAAGGACACCTATACCAAAACCCCATCAGTACGTCACCATCATCAAAGACCAGAGACAGATAAAACCACAAAGATGGGGAAAAAGCAGGGCAGAAAAGCTGGAAATTCAAAAAATAAGAGCGCATCTCCCCCTGCAAAGGAGCACAGCCCATCGCCAGCAACGGTTCAAAGTTGGTCAGAGAATGACTTTGACGAGATGAGAGAAGAAGGCTTCAGTCCATCAAACCTCTCAGAGCTAAAGAAGGAATTACGTACCCAGCGCAAAGAAACTAACAATCTTGAAAAAAGCGTGGAAGAATTGACAGCTAGACTAATTAATGCAGAGAAGGCCATAAACGAAATGACAGAGATGAAAACCATGACACGAGAAATACGTGACAAATGCACAAGCTTCAAAACCGACTCGATCAACTGGAAGAAAGAGTATCAGCGATGGAGGATCAAATGAATGAAATGAAGCGAGAAGAGAAACGAAAAGAAAAAAGAAGAAAAAGAAATGAACAAAGCCTGCAAGAAGTATGGGATTATGTCAAAAGACCAAATCTACGTCTGATTGGGGTGCCTGAAAGTGAGGGGGAA
>NW_022299518.1:0-1042 GCF_002776525.5 Piliocolobus tephrosceles
TATTTAACTTCTTTTCCTTGAATTCTCTAAGGACATCCTAAAGGAAAAGTCATTATGTATTTTGTAGTCCCTCTGAGTGGCATGGCTTCAGATAAGTTCTAATACTTTGCAAGACATAAAAGGTTTGGAGAGTGACAGCACTGGGTTGTTTGGGAAGCATGTTGGCATTCATGATAGTCATTGGTGCTGTTCTCCAAATATTTTCAGTTCCCTTTTTATGAATGCATTCTGACTGTTCCATCCCACCTACTTAAATTTTCACATGACCACATGACTGTTTTTTTCTTTGCCAATGGAGGTGAGAAGAAAATAACATGTGACTTTTTCAGGAGAAATTTCTAAGAAACAGAGTTCTATTCCACATGCTTTTTTCTCTTTTCTATAGCAATGGGGATCTTATTGATGGTCCCTCCTTCCGTCTGGATTCCTGTGTTAGGATGATACAGCACAGAGCTACCTCTCACCTGACCCATGATGAGATGTATATAAATGAGGGAGAAGATTTTTGAGCCACTGAAATTTGGAGGTTGTGTGTCACCACAGTTTAACCTAGCTCCCATTGACTGATGCAGGGCTGAAGAATGAGTCCAAACTGGATCTGGACAAGACATGTGAAGAGCACTCCAGGCTGAGTAAAAGTCAAGTGTTATCTCAAAGATAACAGTGAACACAATATGTTATTGGTGTAGGTGTGGTAGGTGTGGGATAAATAAGGTATATCAGGTGAGAATAATGAGAAACTCAACTTTAAAAGACGGTGCTGATTTGGACTGTGGAGAGATGCAAATGCCCTGCTTAGCATTTGAGATTGTGATGGTTGAACAAACTAATTAAAAGCCCTAAAGGAAGACTTGGGATAAATATCTGAGGGTGTCTAATATCCCAATTTTTCATCCTAAAATCGGCAGAGTCCTTGACCCCATTCTAGTGACACTTCCAAAAGAAAAATGACCTGCATTTCTTCAACAACCCACATTGAGAGACTTTCCTGCACTTTTGACCTGTGGCTAACACTCCTCACCTTTCATTCTGTCATCAGCAT
>NW_022299519.1:0-1180 GCF_002776525.5 Piliocolobus tephrosceles
AAAACACATATAAGGGAGCACATAATTAACAGAGTTGGAGCTGATATTAACTCCTATATTAATCTAGCAATAAGTGCTAATATGGTCATGTTACGTACAGGTATAACAATAGTTATTTAGTTTGAATCAACAAAAGTGTAAATCTTACAACACAGTATAATATTAAATTTATTTTTGTGTTCGATAGGCAAAAATAACCACACAATAAAAAAAACAGAAAAAAAAAAAAAAAAAAACGCTACAACTTATTAAAAAAACGGAATAGCTTAGAACATATCAAACAGTTTTTAAAAGTTTTCATAACAATTTAATGCTTTTGTAACAAATGACAGACAGAGTTATATATTTTTACAAAAAAAAAAAAAAACACATTTGTTATATTATAGCCTCTTCCATTAGTAACAACAGCAGTTTATGACCTACCAACACATAACAAAAGGACAATACGATAATAAAACAGTGACACAGTACTTAAAAAAAACAGTAGCACAAAAAAAAAAAAAAAATACAACACATTTTTAATAATTATAAATACAGCTTTTGGTTTATTAAAAATTGGTAATGACATGATCAATACCAACAAAATGAGTTCCCAAACAGAACAACATGAGCTCCTATCGAAACGATTTGCATAACATAACAATTTTTTATTTTATACTGTTGAACTTATATAGGAACTATTTTTTCATTTTTTTTTGTTTTCTTTCTTTTTTTGCTATATAGTTCACTAAAAACATAGTTTTTTATTCAATTCTTTTTACTGAACTTATTCAACTTTATATACCTGAGTGGGAATACTTAACGGACCAAATTTTACTTTATTTCTTATCTTTTATGTCAAGCCATTTGTTATTTTCGAATTATGTACATATATCAAATAAAAAGTTTAATTTTATTACATTTATTTTTAACTTTATTTATTTATTTTTTTTTTTTTTTTTTATTTATAAAATTAAAAATTTTGTACAGATCCATTTTTATTCACTTGTACATAACAGAACTATATCAATGTTGTAATAACTTATAAAATGTTATATGTATTTGCAATATGCTATGCTCCACACTGTGTTACACATTCTAATCGTTATATGAAGTTTATAAAAAAAAAATAAAATTATCACATTTAATTGTACATTTTTACATATGTAGAGTGGCACAACTCAATTAATGTGGCATAAAA
>NW_022299522.1:0-1660 GCF_002776525.5 Piliocolobus tephrosceles
TCTGAGGACACTTGCTTTGTCACCGTCAGCTTCATTGCGCTAAGAAGAATCCCACTACAGATTCCAAGCGAACTGTCTTAGCAAACTGATAGCTGAAGAGAAACGTGTAACTCTGTGAGTTGCACTCACACATAGCAATACAGTTTTTCAGAATGCTTCTTGCCACTTTCTGTCTGAGGAGATATCCTTTTTCACCATAGCCCTCAATGAGCTCCCAAATGTCACTTTGCAGAATCCAAGAAAACAGTCTTAGCAAACTCTGCCAAGAAGCAATGTTTGGAACTCTGTGTGATGAAGTCAAATATGAGAACGCAATCTCTCAGAAAGCTTCCCTCTAGTTATTATGTGGTGATATTTCCTTTTTCATCATGGGCCCCAATTGGGTCCAAAATATCTCCCTGCAGATTCCAGGAAAAGAGTGTTAGGAAACAACTTCCTGAGGACAAAGACGAATTCACAGATAAGAAAGAAGTTTCTCATATAGCTTCTTTCCCGTATTTAACTGATGATATATCCTTTATCAGCATAGGCCACAAAGCTTTCCGAAATAGAACTTCTCAGTTTCCCCAAAGACAGTGTTAGTGGCCTGCTCCATGAAACGTAAGTGTAACTCTGTGAGACGAATTCACAGATCACAGAGAAGTTTCTAAGAAAGCTTCTTTCCAGTTTTCCTCTGAGGACACTTGCTTTGTCACCATAAGCTTCATTGCGCTAAGAAGAATCCCACTGCAGATTCCAAGCAAACTGTCTTAGCAAACTGACAGCTGAAGAGAAACTTGTTACTCTGTGAGTTGCACTCACACACAGCAATGCAGTTTCTCAGAATGCTTCTTGCCACTTTCTGACTGAGGAGATAACCTTTTTCACCATAGCCCTCAATGAGTTCCCAAATATCACTTTGCAGAATCCAAGAAAACAGTCTTAGCAAACACTGCCAAGAAGCAATGTGTGGAACTCTGTGTGATGAAGTCACATATCAGAACGCAATCTCTCAGAAAGCTTCCCTGGAGTTATAATGTGATAATATATCCTTTTTCAACATGGGCCGCAATTGGCTCCCAAATATCACCCTGCAGATTCCAGGAAAAGAGTGTTAGGAAACAACTTCCTGAGGACAAAGACGAATTCACTGATAAGAAAGAAGTTTCTCAGATAGCATATGTCCCGTTTTTAACTGGTGATATTTCCTGTATCAGTGTAGGCCACAAAGCCTTCCGAATTAGAACTTCTCAATTTCCCCAAAGACAGTGTTAGTGGCCTGCTCCATGAAACATAAGTGTAACTCTGTGAGACGAATTCACAGATCACAGAGAAGTTTCTAAGAAAGCTTCTTTCCAGTTTTCCTCTGAGGACACTTGCTTGGTCACCATAAGCTTCATTGCGCTAAGAAGAATCCCACTGCAGATTCCAAGCAAACTGTCTTAGAAACTGATAGCTGAAGAGAAACGTGTATCTCTGTGAGTTGCACTCACACATAGCAATGCAGTTTCTAGAATGCTTCCTGCCACTTTCTGTCTGAGGAGATATCCTTTTTCACCGTAGCCCTCAATGAGCTCCCCAATATCACTTTGCAGAATCCAACACAACAGTCTTAGCAAACTCTCCCAAGAAGCAATGTATGGAAATCTGGGTGACGAAGTCACATATCAGAACGCAATCT
>NW_022299523.1:0-1272 GCF_002776525.5 Piliocolobus tephrosceles
GCCCCTTCTTCCGAAGTGTGGCAGCCCCTTGGTTGTGTTCATCTCATCTGTGGAAACTGGCCAGACCAGAAGGACATACCCACAGACATGCACTTTTGGGGACTCGTCAGTTGCGTGTGGATGACACAGATCTGTGCAAACATGTTATATCCCGGAAATTCACTTCCTGTATCCTTGTCCGAGGCAGCTACCCCCATGAGGGACTAAACCAAGGAGGAGACCCCCAAGGTCTGGCTCCAACCTCCACTGGTCCCAACTGACGGTGCCCCAGCCACCCTATTAGTAGAGAGAGGAAGGCAGGCTTAGGTCTGTGCAGTCTATCCTGATGGGAGAATGTGCCAGGCCTCCAGGGTGCACATGTGTCATAGTAGGACCACAGATGGGGAGGTGTGTAGCCAGGCGTGAGGAAATGTGGGGCTACAGTGGGGGCCCAGAAAGAGCTCCCCTGTAGAAAAGAGATATGTTGCCAGCTCTTTTGTTCATTTATTTCCATATTTGTAGAAGATAAACAGATCTGTCTGCTGTGCCAGCAGAAGAGTGGTGTCTGTTTCCACCATCCAATAGGAAAATGCAGACAGAAAACACTAAAAATGTGGAAGTTCCCCCTGGGCCAGGGGGATTCTAGATCTTTTATTCCTTGTTTTTTTGTATTTTATAATCTTTCAAGAGTGAGCATCTGTTTTTAATATACAAGTAATAGAAATTTCTCAAGAAGGAGGATGCATGGATCGACGGAACGCCATCCGTACTGGTGCTTGCAGAGGCTACGTTCCCCAGGGTCAGGCTCCAACCTCGCTGGTCGCAACTGACAGCACCCCAGCCACCCGAGTGGTGCTGGGTTTCTCCTGGAGGGCCCACACGAGATCGTCGTGACTTCTCCCAGCACAGTCCCTGGGAACACGCCCACTCCTTCCTTGATTTCCCACCTGGCCTATTTGACTCCCTTCATCTGCTTTAGGAAATGGCACATCTGTGGAAGTGGTGACCTGGGGCTGATCTCACCACGGGCGTCTTTAAGGAGCCTGTGTCTTTGCCGCAGATGCTACCATCACTATCTGCCCTGCCTTCTGTCGGAGGTGGATGTGTCCTGGAATCATCTAGAATGTGATGTCACCGTTCGCAGTGGAAGGCAGATGAAATCAGCCCTGTTCCTGGAAATGTGCTTTATCGGAGAGTGTGTGTTTTCTTAAGGGATTCCTATAAAACTCAAAGAGTTTGACTTCACTTTCCTTTTTTTCCATATTCTGATGTGAGACATTTAAATAAATGTTC
>NW_022299524.1:0-1116 GCF_002776525.5 Piliocolobus tephrosceles
AGGAATTCAAATTCCAGTTTCAAAACTTTTGATCTCAGCACTTTACATCCTACAGGTTAGAATAAAAGCTGAACTTCTATGGTTCAATTTGCATCAGAGTATATGTTAGAGGAAAATTAAAGATCCAGCAATCTTAGCTTGTGACAGAATACAATTCTCAGTGTAACCTTATGAATGTCTACCTAATTCAAAGAAAGGAAAAATTCTCCTTAAATTAGCAAATACTGATAAAACCCACAATTAGGGAAAAAACACATATAGAAGAGTGTGGAAATTAAAACTACTCCTAACATCCCTTTAAATGAATTCTAACACATTTGTCTTGTCCACAAGTGATAGGACAGAAATATTGACATAAATTAATGCATACATAATTTCCAAACCCGAGGCTGAGAAGTGGAGCTTTTAAATGAAAAGGGAGTTCATTTTATGACATGTTATAATGCTTAATGTGAGTTGCATTTACTATCTCGTAAGTATTTTACAATGACACTATGATGTAGTTCCAGTGTTCTAGGGAAAACAAGGAAATGGATGCACAGATATGGTTTCAGGAGTTTAACAAGGATAATGAGGAATTCATGACAAATGCCAGAAATGAAACTCAGAATTTTTGGGTCAATCTCAGCCTCAGACCCTTTTTAGACCTCAGACCCTGTATTAAGAAAAGCTGAATGTATTAGAAATACAGCCTAAGAGTTCTGCCTTGCCCCATGACTCTGAATTTGCCCTGAGGCATTTGAAAATACAAAATGAACTGCATAGAGAAAGGTTTCCGAAGTTTGGGATAAAAATGCTGTGGGCAGTATCCACTATTTAAAGCATACGTAGAATCTGTTTCTTGTATGATTTCCATGGCACTCACAGAAAATCGTTCCCTCTGCATAGCTACTTGCTCTCATCAGGAATTTGAGGAGATCCCAATGGGAATTTCACATCAGCATAGGGAACATCATTTATATAGCTCTTAGTGCAAATGATATCCCTGAAGTTATCAATACATTAGCCTTGGGATCAAGCGTGGTTCTCTTCCTCATAAAGGCCCCAGCAGCTCCTCCCCTTATAGTTGTTGATGCTTTTCTAAGTACGTAAAATCCTCACAATGTTTGACAACTG
>NW_022299525.1:0-1516 GCF_002776525.5 Piliocolobus tephrosceles
CATTTCCATACATCCTCTGAAATCTAGGTGGAGGTTCCCAAATGTCAATTATTGACTTCTGTGCACCTGCAGCCTCAACACCACATGGAAGCTGCCAAGTCTTGGGGCTTCACCCCTCTGAAACCACAGCCTGAGCTGTACCTTGGCCTCATTTAGTCATGGCTGGAACAGCTGGGATGCAGGGTGTCTTATCCCTCGACTACACACAGCAGAGGGACCCTGGGCCCAGCCAAGGAAACAATTTTTTCCTCCTAAACTTCCAGGCCTGTGATGGGAGGGGTTGCCACAAAGGTCTCTCACATATCCTTCCCCATTGTCTTGGGGATTAATATTTGGCTCATTGTTACTTATGCAAATTTCAGCAGTCAGCTTGAATTTCTCCTCAGAAAATGGGATTTTCTTTTCTATTTCATTGTCAGGTGGCAGATTTTTCGAACTTTTATGCTCTGCTTCCCTTATAAAAGTGAATGCTTTCAACAGCACCCAAGTCGCCTCTTTAATGCTTTGCTGCTTAGAAATTTCTTCCGTCAGATACTCTAAATCAACTCTCTCAAGTTCAAAGTTCCACCAGACTCTAGGGCAGGGGCCAAATGCTGCCAGTCTCTTTGCTAAAACATAACAAGAGCAAATGTTGTTCCAGTTCCAAATAAGTTCCTCATCTCCATCTGAGACCACCTCAGCTTGGGCTTTATGTCCATGTCACTATCAACATTTTGGACAAAGCCATTTAACAAGTCTCTAGGAAGTTCCAAACTTTCCCACATTTTTCTGTCTTCTTCTGAGTCCTCCAAACTCTTCCAACCTCTGCCTGTTCCCCAATTCTAAAGGCACTTCCACATTTTCAGGTGTCTTTTCAACAGCAACTCACCCCCAGTACCAATTTACTGTATTAGTCTGTTGTCATGCTGCTGATAAAGACATACCTGAGATTGGGCAATTTAGAAAATAAAGCAGTTTAATAGACTTACAGTTCTTCATGGCTGGTGGGGGGGCTCACAATCATGGTGGAAGGCAAGGAGGAGCAAGTCACATCTTACATGGATGGCAGCAGGAAAAACCAGAGAATGAGCAGAAAAACTGTTTTTAAAACTATGTGATCTCATGAGACTCATTCACTACAATAAGAACAGTGCAGGAAATATCCACCCCCATAATTCAATTATCTCCCACATGGGAATTGTGGGAGTTACAATTCAAGATGAAGTTTGGGTGGGGACAAAGACAAACCATGTTATTCATAAATTATATATATATATATATATATAATAACTTATATTTGGTCATCATACTTTAAATGACAGTGTAACAGGTCAGTTGTAAAAAAAACTGTGTTCACTAGGATATTTTATATTAAAAAAATTGACCTGAATACGTTGAAGATTTAAGGATAAAATAAAAACAAATAACTTATTATTCATTATAATTCATTTATTTCCTTATTAACTGCCAGCGAATGTAGGCAATAACTTAAAAATGAATGATAATGAAAGCATGACACAACAAAAACTTTGGGATA
>NW_022299526.1:0-1632 GCF_002776525.5 Piliocolobus tephrosceles
ATGGGGAGGGGACCTAAGTTATTGTCTCATATTTTAACACTTTCATAGGCAATAACTGAAAACTTAGAAGCTTAAAACAACACACACCTTTAAGCCAATTTTGGCAAGCTAGGAGTTGAGCACATTTTAGCAGGTCCAGTGTTTGGGATCTCACGCTAAGCAGCTGGGCTGCTTCCTCATCTGAGGCTCCACCAGGGCAGAATCCATTTCCAGGTCCGCTGAGGTTATTGACAGAATTCATTTCCTCGGACCCACTTGGAAAGGGCCCAGCTTTTTGCTTCCTTGCCTATGGGGCCCCTCCAAAGGTCCGTTCTCAGCACAGCATCTCCCTCCTGCAGCGCCTGCAGGCGGAACCTTTCTCTCTAGTGTGCGAAGGTGATGCACTGTGACAGTTACATCCTATTGCTTTTGCCAGGCTCTATGGGTTAGAAGCCAGTCACCGGTTTTGCTTGTACCCAAGGTCAGGAAGTCTATGCAAGGGCATAGGTTATTGGGGGTTCAGTCACTTTAGGGTGTGGCTGCCACCACAGAACTTGGTGAGAATTTAAGGGTTGGTAGGAGCTGGCCAGGTACAGGGGTGAGGGTGTGTCAGGCAGGGCTGAGGGCATGGAGGAGGATGCAGAGGCCTGCACCCTGGAATGTCCTTTCACTTCCTGAGATTTTGTTCTCCTGATCCCTGAGTACATCCCAGAACACGGTGGGGCCCTAGCAGGGGAGAAGTAGGGAAGCATGTGTTGTTCATCTGGGGACCTCGTTAGGCAAATCAGATTAGGGGCCAGGCTTTCAGTGGTGGGTGCGAGTGTGGGAGTGATGAATGTGCAGGTGTGTGTGGGAAGAGCGATGGGGATGGGGTCAGCCCCAGCCACCATGAAGGCCTTAACTGTGCATCCACCCATCCCAGCAGCCTCCCTGAGTGAGTGATTTCAGGGTTCAGGTCCTGTTTTGCACATGGAATTGAATCAGAGTGGGACACTGCCTTGCCTTAGAGAGGTCACACTTCGTCTTCGTTTTTTTGTGTTTGTTTGTTTGGTTTTTAATTTGCAACAGAGTCTCACTCTGTTGCCCAGCCTGGAATGCAGTGGTGTGACCTTGGCTGACTGCAACCACTGCCTCCCAGGTTCAAGCAATTTTCTTGCCTCTGCCTCCTGGGTAGGGTAGCTGGGATGATAGGCACGCATTACCATGCCTGGCTAATTGTTGTATTTCAGTTTCACCATATTTACCAGGCTGCTCCCAGTCTCCTGGCGTCAAGCGATCTGCCTGCCTCAGCCTTCCAAAGGGCTGTGACTACAGACGTAAGCCACCACACCGGGCGAGAGGTCACACTTCATGCCAAGTGGGTGGCAGCCACTCAGCACCCCAGCTGGCACTGGGAGTGAGGGTTGCTCAGCGTCCTAGGAAGGCAGAGGGCTGCATGAGAGGTTCGAGGAGGAAGGACTGGAGGAGGATTTGAGATTTTCACCTCTGCAGTTGGGTGGATGGAGGGGCTGTTTACAGAGAATCACAAGAATATGGATGAGCAAGTCAGGGCACTAACAAAGCACTCTGTTTTGGCCCACAGAAAATTTGAGATGCTTCCCTGTGTCCAACTGGGGCTTTGGGAAAGGTGAGGGCTGGGCATCTGACTGGGAT
>NW_022299527.1:0-1663 GCF_002776525.5 Piliocolobus tephrosceles
TTCTCCTTGAAGAGGTCCTTTACATCCCTTGTAAGTTGGATTCCTAGGTATTTTATTCTCTTTGAAGCAATTGTGAATGGAAGTTCATTCCTGATTTGGCTCTCTGCTTGTCTGTTACTGGTGTATAAGAATGCTTGTGATTTTTGCACATTAATTTTGTATCCTGAGACTTTGCTGAAGTTGCTTATCAGCTTAAGAAGATTTTGGGCTGAGACGATGGGGTTTTCGAAATACACAATCATGTCATCTGCAAACAGGGACAATTTGACTTCCTCTTTTCCTAACTGAATACCCTTGATTTCTTTCTCTTGCCTGATTGCCCTAGCCAGAACTTCCAACACTATGTTGAATAGGAGTGGTGAGAGAGGGCATCCCTGTCTTGTGCCAGTTTTCAAAGGGAATTTTTCCAGTTTTTGCCCATTCAGTATGATATTAGCTGTGGGTTTGTCATAAATAGCTCTTATGATTTTGAGGTACGTTCCATCAATACCGAATTTATTGAGCGTTTTTAGCATGAAGGGCTGTTGAATTTTGTCAAAAGCCTTTTCTGCATCTATTGAGATAATCATGTGGTTCTTGTCTTTGGTTCTGTTGATATGCTGGATTACGTTGATTGATTTGCGAATGTTGAACCAGCCTTGCATCCCAGGGATGAAGCCCACTTGATCATGGTGGATAAGCTTTTTGATGTGCTGCTGAATCCGGTTTGCCAGTATTTTATTGAGGATTTTTGCATCGATGTTCATCAGGGAGATTGGTCTAAAATTCTCTTTTTTTGTTGTGTCTCTGCCAGGCTTTGGTATCAGGATGATGTTGGCCTCATAAAATGAGTTAGGGAGGATTCCCTCTTTTTCTATTGATTGGAATAGTTTCAGAAGGAATGGTACCAGCTCCTCCTTGTACCTCTGGTAGAATTCAGCTGTGAATCCGTCTGGTCCTGGGCTTTTTTTGGTGGGTAGGCTATTAATTGTTGCCTCAATTTCAGAGCCTGCTATTGGTCTATTCAGGGATTCAACTTCTTCCTGATTTAGTCTTGGAAGAGTGTACGTGTCCAGGAAATTATCCATTTCTTCTAGATTTTCTAGTTGATTTGCGTAGAGGTGTTTATAGTATTCTCTGATGGTAGTTGGTATTTCTGTGGGGTTGGTGGTGATATCCCCTTTATCATTTTTTATTGCGTCTATTTGATTCCTCTCTTTTTTCTTCTTTATTAGCCTTGCTAGGGGTCTGTCAATTTTGTTGATCTTTTCAAAAAACCAACTCCTGGATTCATTGATTTTTTGGAGGGATTTTTGTGTCTCTATCTCCTTCAGTTCTGCTCTGATCTTAGTTATTTCTTGCCTTCTGCTAGCTTTTGAATGTGTTTGCTCTTGCCTCTCTAGTTGTTTAAATTGTGATGGTAGAGTGTCAATTTTAGATCTTTCCTGCTTTCTCTTGTGGGCACTTAGTGCTATAAATTTCCCTCTACACACTGCTTTAAATGTGTCCCAGAGATTCTGGTATGTTGTATCTTTGTTCTCATTGGTTTCAAAGAACATCTTTATTTCTGCTTTCATTTCGTTATGTACGGAGTAGTCATTCAGGAGCAGGTTGTTCAGTTTCCATGTAGTTGAGCAGTTTTGATTGAGTTTCTTAGTCCTGAGTTCTAGTTTGATTGCACTGT
>NW_022299528.1:0-1478 GCF_002776525.5 Piliocolobus tephrosceles
GATGGACATTTGGGTTGATTCCAAGTCTTTGCTATTGTGAATAGTGCCGCAATAAACATACGTGTGCATGTGTCTTTGTAGTAGCATAATTTATAATCCTTTGGGTATATACCCAGTAGTGGGATGGCTGGGTCATATGGTACATCTAGTTCTAGATCCTTGAGGAATCGCCATACTGTTTTCCATAATGGTTGAACTAGTTTACAATCCCACCAACAGTGTAAAAGTGTTCCTATTTCTCCACATCCTCTCCAACACCTGTTGTTTCCTGACTTTTTAATGATTGCCATTCTAACTGGTGTGAGATGGTATCTCATTGTGGTTTTGATTTGCATTTCTCTGATGGCGAGTGATGATGAGCATTTTTTCATGTGTCTGTTGGCTGTATGAATGTCTTCTTTTGAGAAATGTCTGTTCATATCCTTTGCCCACTTTTTGATGGGGTTGTTTGTTTTTTTCTTGGATATTTGTTTGAGTTCTTTGTAGATTCTGGAAATTAGCCCTTTGTCAGATGAGTAGATTGCAAAAATTTTCTCCCATTCTGTAGGTTGCCTGTTCACTCTGATGGTAGTTTCTTTTGCTGTGCAGAAGCTCTTTAGTTTAATCATATCCCATTTGTCAATTTTGGCTTTTGCTGCCGTTGCTTTTGGTGTTTTAGACATGAAGTCCTTGCCCATGCCTATGTCCTGAATGGTACTACCTAGATTTTCTTCTAGGGTTTTTATGGTATTAGGTCTAACATTTAAGTCTCTAATCCATCTTGAATTAATCTTCGTATAAGGAGTAAGGAAAGGATCCAGTTTCAGCTTTCTACTTATGGCTAGCCAATTTTCCCAGCACCATTTATTAAATAGGGAATCCTTTCCCCATTTCTTGTTTTTGTCAGGTTTGTCAAAGATCAGATGGTTGTAGATGTGTGGCATTATTTCTCAAGGCTCCGTTCTGTTCCATTGGTCTATATCTCTGTTTTGGTACCAGTACCATGCTGTTTTGGTTACTGTAGCCTTGTAGTATAGTTTGAAGTCAGGTAGCGTGACGCCTCCGGCTTTGTCCTTTTGACTTAGGATTGTCTTGGCAATGAGGGCTCTTTTTTGAAATCACAAGCATTCTTATACACCAGTAACAGACAAGCAGAGAGCCAAATCAGGAATGAACTTCCATTCACAATTGCTTCCAAGAGAATAAAATACCTAGGAATCCAATTTACAAGGGATGTAAAGGACCTCTTCAAGGAGAACTACAAACCACTGCTCAGTGAAATCAAAGAGGACACAAATGGAAGAACATACCATGCTCATGGATAGGAAGAATCAATATCGTGAAAATGGCCATACTGCCCAAGGTTATTTATAGATTCAATGCCATCCCCATCAAGCTACCAATGAGTTTCTTCACCGAATTGGAAAAAACTGCTTTAAAGTTCATATGGAACCACATAAGGGAATATTTAAAACCATGTCAGAAGGTTTATTAAGTTT
>NW_022299529.1:0-1739 GCF_002776525.5 Piliocolobus tephrosceles
TTTGATGTTGATACTATTCCTTTCTGTTAGTTTTTCTTCTAAGAGTAAGGCCTCTCTGCTGCAGGTTTGCTAGAATTTGCTGGAGGTCTACTCCAGACTGTGTTTGCCTGGGTATCATGAGTGCAGGCTGCAGAACAGCCAAGATTGCACAGTTTCTCAGGGCTTCTCTTGGCTAGGGGTTGGGGTTTCCCAACCCCTTGAGCTTCCCAGGTGAGGCAACACCACACCCTGCTTCGGCTTGCCCTCCGTGGGCTTCACTCACTGTCTAACCAGTCCCAATGAGATGAGCCAGGTACCTCAGTTGGAAATGCAGAAATAACCACCTTCTGCATTGATCTTGCTGATGTGTCTGGATTTGGTGGATTCTTGGTCTTGCTGACTTCGAGAATGAAGCTGCAGACCTTTGCAGTGAGTGTTACAGTTCTTAAAGATGAGGTGTCTGGAGTTTGTTCCTTTAGATGTTCAGATGTGTCCAAAGTTTCTTCCTTCTGGTGGGTTCATGTTCTCACTGACTTCAGAAGTGACGCTGCAGACCTTCGTGGTGAGTGTTACAGCTCTTAAGGCGGTGCTCTGGAGTTGTTTGTTCCTCCCGTCAGGAGTTGTTCATCCCTCCCTGTGGGTTCGTGGTCTCCCTGGCCTCAGGAGTGAAGCTGCAGACCATTGTGGTGAGTGCTACATCTCATAAAGGTGGCGCAGACCCAAAGAATGAGCAGCAGCAAGATTTATTGTGAAGAGAGAAGCAACAAAGCTTCCACAGCATGGAAGGGAACTGGAGCAGGTTGCTGCTGCTGGCTGGGGTGGCCTGCTTTTATTCCCTTATCTGGCCCCACCCACATCCTACAGTTTGCTCCATTTTGTAAAGAGCTGATTGGTCCATTTTACAGGGAGTTGATTGGTCCCTTTACAAAGCTTTAGCTAGACACAGAGTGCTAATTGGTGCGTTTACAATCCCTTAGCTAGACACAAAAGTTCTCCAAGTCCCTTACCACATTAGCTAGACACAGAGTGGTGATTGGTGCCTTTCCAAACCTTTAGCTAGACAGAGTGCTGATTGGTGCGTTTACAAACCTTTAGCCACAGGGAAAAGTTCTCCAAGTCCCCACCCGCCCCAGAAGCCCAGCTGGCTTCACATCTCAATTGCATTCACAGCAGGACTTGGTGGCACCTAGCCAGGGCACTCCTGCAGCCCAGAGGGAGCTTCTCCCCTGATCAATCCCAGCAAGTGCTGGCCAGTTGCCCCAGGCAGGCCTGCCAGAGCCATGTGTGCCCCAGCTCCTGACTGCACCTCTCCCTCTACACCTTCCTGCCAGCAGAGGGAGTCAGCCGGGTCTGGCCTCCACCATCCCCAGAGAGGGCAGGCCCCCACAGCACAGCGGCGGGCTGAAGGGCTCCTTGATTGCAGCCAGAGCGGACTCTGGGACGGGGAGGTGCAGAAAGCGAGGAATGCTACCACGTTGTCACCTCTCACTGGGAGCTGCAGATCGGAGCTGTTCCTATTCTGCCATCTTGCCAGTCCCTACCCTATCAATTCTTTCAGGGATTGTGCCTTTGATTTCATGTCTAAAATGTAATCATCAAACCCAAGATCACCTATATTTTCTCCTGTGTTATCTTCTAGTAGTTTTATAGTTTTGCATTTTACATGTAAGCCTATGATCACTTTGAGTTACTTCTTAGGCACAGCTTGTAGTGTGTCTAGATTTATTTTTTGACATGTGTATATCCAGTTGTTCCAGTAT
>NW_022299530.1:0-2118 GCF_002776525.5 Piliocolobus tephrosceles
CTAGAACTAGATGTACCATATGACCCAGCCATCCCACTACTGGGTATATACCCAAAGGATTATAAATTATGCTGCTACAAAGACACATGCACACGTATGTTTATTGCGGCACTATTCACAATAGCAAAGACTTGGAATCAACCCAAATGTCCATCAGTGACAGACTGGATGAAGAAAATGTGGCACATATACACCATGGAATACTATGCAGCCATAAAAAAGGATGAGTTTGCGTCCTTTGTAGGGACATGGATGCAGCTGGAAACCATCATTCTTAGCAAGAAAGAGAAAACCAAACACCGCATGTTCTCACTCATAGGTGGGAACTGAACAATGAGCTCACTTAGACTCGGGAAGGGGAACATCACACAGTGGGGCCTATCATGGGGAGGGGAGAGGGGGAGGGATTGCATTGGGGAGTTATACCTGATATAAATGATGAATTGATGGGTGCTGACGAGTTGATGAGTGCAGCACACCAACATGGCACATGTATACATATGTAAGAAACCTGCACGTTATGCACATGTACCCTAGAACTTAAAGTATTAAAAAAAAAAAAAAGTTAGCAAGGATGTGGAGAAAAGGATGCCCTATTCCATTGCTGGAAAAAATATAGGTTAGTATAGTCATTATGGAAAACACTATGGAGGTTTCTAATCAAATTAAAAATAGAACTACCATATGACTCAGCAACTCCTATTTTGCATATATACCCAAAAGAGATCATTGTGGTTAATTTTAGTTAATTTCAGCACATAGCACAATAGCAGCTACCCATCCGCCACCATCAGTCCCGTGGCAGACAGTTGTGCACGTGCTCTAGGAGCAGCTTGAACGCAGCTTGCAAGGGTCTGAGTGCGCAAAAATACACCCTGTCCTCCAAACATCATGGATCTAGGTTCTTATCACTGATTGCTGGTTCTAATCACAATGATATAGACAGACAGGAGCCATTGTTGTTGTACCTTCACTCATTTTTTCAAACTTCTCCCACTCATCCAGCTGAAGTGACTTCCAGAGAATTTAAAGGGCTGGTAAACTTTCCCTGCCTGCCCCCTTTATTTTATTTCCCCTTTTGGAAGCTAGACATTAATTACTAGGACATTCAAAAGGCACTGCATATATAGTGAACTTTAGAAAGTGATTGTGCATGTCAGGAAAAAGCACAGGCTCAGAAAAGACTTGAGAGGACCCTAAGTTTTCACCTCAGGCTAATCCTGAAGACAGCCTACAATCATAATAAATAAATAAACAAGAAAAATCAAACCCTAGAGAAGGAGAAGAATCTAATTTCCAGAGTTTCCACATAGCTAGAATCAAATATCCAATTTTCAATTAAAATTTACAAAGTTCACCAAAAAAAAAAACAAAACAGGAAATTGTGGCCTATTCAAAGAAAAAAATTAATCGGGAGAAACACTTGATGAAAAAGAATTGATGGCAGAACTACTAAACAAAGACTTTATTTAAAATAACTGTCTTAATAATACTCAAAGAACTAAAGGAAGATGTGGAGAAAGTTAAGAAAACAATGTATAAACAAAATGTAAATATCAATAAAGAGATAGAAAACCTAAAATGAAACCAAAAAATAACCATTCTGGGCTGAAAAGGATAATTGAAATATTTAGTAGAGAGATTCAAAGACAGATCTGAGCAGAAAGAAAAAATTAACAAACTGGAAGATAGGACAATAGAAATTATTAAATATGAGAAACAGAAAGAAAAAAAAAATTCAAGAAAGTGAACACAGCCTAAGGGCTTTACAGGACAGCATCAAGCCGATCAACATAACCAAACAACAACCAGCATTATAGAGTCTCAGAAAGAAAAGAGAGAGGAAAGGGAGCAAAGGAAATATCTGAAGAAATAGTGGCTAAAAACTTCCAGAATTTGATGAAAGACATAAATATGAAATTAAAAAAGCTCAATAATTTCCAAGTAAGAAGGACTCTTAGAGACCCATATCAAGACACATAAGCAAACTCTAAAAGACAATAAGAGATCTTTAAAGGAGCAAGAGAGGAGCAACTAATATCACATACAAGTGATGTACATTATGTTGAATAGGAGTGGTGAGAGAGGGCATCCCTGTCTTGTGCCAGTTTTCAAAGG
>NW_022299531.1:0-12197 GCF_002776525.5 Piliocolobus tephrosceles
CTTTAACTCTGTTAGATGAATGCCCATATCACATAGCACTTTCTGAGAAAGCTTCCTTCTGTTTTCATCTGAAGATATTTCCTTTTTCTCTATAGAACTCAATGTGCTCGCAAATATCCCATTGCAGATTGTACAAAAACAATGTTTCCAAACTGCTCAATGAGAAGAAAGGTTTAACTCTGTGAGATGAATACTCACATCACAAACAGTTTCTCAGACTGCTTCTGTCTAGTTTGTACCTAAAGATAGTTCGTTTTTCACCATAGGCCTCAAAGTACTCCCAAATATCGCTTCGTAGATTCTACAAAAACTGAGTTTACAGACTGCTCAATCCAAACAAAGGTTTAATTGTGTGAGATGTATGCACACATCTCAAAGCAGTTTCTGTGAAAGCTTCCTTCTAGTTTTCATCTGAAGATATTTCCTTTTTCTTCATAGACCTCAATGTGCTCCTAAATATCCCTTGGTAGATTCTGCAAACCCAGTGTTTCCAAATTGTTCAGGCAAAGCACAGATTTAACTCTGTGAGACAAATGCTCATATCAAAAATCAGTATCTCAGAGAGCTTCTGTCTAATTTGTTTCTGAATACACTTCCTTTTTCACCATAGGTCTCAAAGTGATCCCAAATAACGTTTTGCAGATTCTACAAAAACAGAGTTTATAAACCGATCACTCAAAACAAAAGATTAACTCTGTGAGATGAATGGAAACATAACCAAGCTGGTTCTCAGGAAACATCTTTCTAATTTTTTCTGAAGATATTTCCTTTTTCACAATAAGCCTCAAAGTGCTCCAAAATATCCCTTGGCACATTCCACAAAAACAGTGTTTCCAAAGTTGCATCAAAAGAAACGTTTAATTCTGTGAGATGAATGAACACATCACAAGGTAGTTTCTGAGAAATCTTCTTTCTTGTTTTCATCAGAAGATATTTTCTGTTTCTCTATAGACCTCAATGCACTCCAAAATTTCCATTTGTAGATACTAAAAAACAATGTTTCCAAATTGCTCAGTCAAAAGAAAGGCTTAACTCTGTGAGAAGAATGCTCACACCACAAAGTAGTTTCTCAGACAGCTTCTGTCTAGTTTATATCTTAAGATATTTCCTTTTTCACCATAGGCCTCAATGCACTCCCAAATATCCCTTCACAGATTCTACAAAAACAGTGTTTCCAAACTGCTCAATCAAAAGAAATGTTTAACTCTGTGAGATGAATTCTCACATCATAAATCAGTTTCTCAGGCAGCTTCTGTCTAGTTTGTATCTGAAGATACTTCCCTTTTCACTATGGGACTCAAAGCACTCCCAAATATCACTTCATGGATTTTGCAAGAAAAGATTTTAAAAACTGCTCAGTCAAGACAAAGGTTTAACCCTGTGAGATGAATGTACATATCACATAGCAGGTTCTCAGAATGCTTCTTTACATTTTTTATCTCAAGATATTTCCTTTTTCACCATAGACGTCAAAGCACTCCGAATTATCCCTTTTCAGATTCTACAAAAACTATTTTTCCAAACAGCTCAATCAAAAGAAAAGTTTAACTCTGTGAGATAAATGTACACCCCACAATGCAGGTTCTCATGAAGCTTATTTCTAATTTTTATCTGAAGATATTTCCTTTTTCAACATAGGCCTCAAAGTGTTCCGATATATCCGTTCATAGATTCTACAAAAACAGTGTTTGAAAACTGCTCTACCAAAAGTAAGTTTAAATCTGTGAGATGAATGCACATGTAACAAAGCAGTTTATCAGAAAGTTTATTTCTAGTTTTTTTCTGAAGATATATCATTTTTGATCATAGGCTTTAATGCACTCCCAAGTATCCCTTTGCAGATTCGATAAAAAGAGTATTTACAAACTGTTCTATCTAAATAAAAGTTTACATCTTTGTGATGAATCCTCACCAAAAAAAGTAGTTTCTCAGGAAGCTTTGTTTTACTTTATATCTGTAGACATTTCTCTGTTCACCTAGGCCTCAATGTGCTGCCAAATATCCTTGACAGGTTCTACAAAAACAGTGTTCCCAAACTGTTCAATCAAAAGAATGGTTTAACTCTGTGAGATGAATGCTTAAACCACAGAGCAGATTCTCAAAAAAACTTCTATCTAGTTTTAACCTGAAGATATTTCCTTTTTCACTGTAGAAGTCAATGTGCTCTCAAATATCCCTTAACTGATTCTAAAAACACTGTGTTTCCAAACTGTTCAATAAAAAGAAAGGTTTAACTCTGTGAGAGGAATGCTCACGTCACAAATCAGTTTCTCAGACAGCTTCTCTCTAGTTTATGTTTGAAGATACTTTGTTTTTCACCTTAGACCTCAAAGCACACATAAATATCTCTGCAGATTCTACAAAGCAGAGTTTACAAACCTCTCAATCAAGCCAAAGGTTTAATTCTGTGAGATGAATGTGCACATCACAAAGCAGGTTTTCAGGAAACTTCTTTCTAATTTTTGTCTGGAAATATTTCCTTTGCCACTGTAGGCCTCAAAGCACTCCAAACTATCCCTTTGAAGATCTACAAAAAGAATGTTTCCAATCTATGTCATCAAAAGAAAGGTTTGACTCTGTGAGATGAATGCACACATCACAAGGCAGTTTCTGAGAAAGGTTATTTCTTGTTTTCATCAGAAGATTATTCCTGTTTCTCCATAGACCTCAATGTGCTCCCAAATATCCCTTTGTTGATTCTGAAAAAATGGTGTTTCCAAATTTCTCAATCAAAAGAAAGGTTTAAACTCTGTGAGTTGAATGCTCACATCACAAAGCAGTTTTTCAGACAGATTCTGTCTAGTTGGTATCTGAAGATGCTTCCTTTTTCATCATAGACCTCAAAGTGCTCCCAAATACCCCTTTGCAGACACTACAAAAGCAGTGCTTGCAAACTGCATAGAAAGTTTTAACTATGTGAGTTGAATGAACACATCACAAAGCAGTTTCTCAGAAAGCTTTCTTCTAGATTTTGTGTGAAGATATTTCGTTTTTCACCATAGGCCTCAATGCGCACCAAAATATCCCTTCACACATTCTACAAAAAGCGTCTCCAAACTGCTCAATTAAAAGAAAGATTTAGAATCGTGAGATGAATGCACACATCACAAGCCAGTCTCTCAGAAAGTTTCTTCCTAGTTTTTTGTGAATATATGTCAGATTTTACTACAGGCTCAATGCACTCCCAAATATCCCTTTGCAGATTCGACAAAAAGAGTGTTTCCAAACTGCTCAAACTAAAGAAAAGTTTACCTCTGTGTGATGAATGGTCACATCACAAAGCAGTTTCTCAGAAAGCTTCATTCCACTTTTTATGTGTAGATATTTATCTGTTCACCATAGACCTCAATGCGCCTCCAAATATCCTTCACAAATTCTACAAAAATAGTGCTTCCAAACTGTTCAATCAAAAGAATGGTTTACCTCAGTGAGATGAATGCTCACATCAGAAAGAAGATTCTCAAAAAGATTCCTTCTACTTTTTGTGTGAAGATATTTCCTTTTTCACCATAGGGTACATTGCTCCCCCAAATATCCTTTTGCAGTTTTTGCAAAAACTGTTTCCAAATGGTTCATTCAAAAGAAATGTTTAACTCTATGAGATAAATGTACACATCGCAAAGCAGGTTCTCAGAAAGCCTCTTTCTAATTTGTATCTGAAGATATTTCCTTTTTCACCATAGGCCTCAAGGTGTTCCGAATTATTCCTTCACAGATTCTACAAAAATAGTGTTTCCAAACTGCGCCAATAAAAGAAAGGTTTAACTCCGTGAGATGAATGCACAAATCACAAATCACAAAACAGTTTCAGAGAAAGCTTCCCTCTAGTTTTCATCTGAAGATATTTCCTTTTTCTCCATAGACCTCAATGCACTCCCAAATATCTCTTCACAGATTCTACAAAAGCAGTGTTTCCAATCTGTGCCATCAAAAGAAAGGTTTATCTCTGTGAGATGAATACACACATCACAAAGAAGTCTCTGAGAAAGTCTCTGAGAAAGCTTCTTTCTGGTTAGCAACTGAAGATACTTCCTTTTTCTCCATAGACCTCAATGCGCTCCCAAATATCCTATTGTAGATTCTACAAACACAGTGTTTCCAAATTGCTCAGGAAAAAGAAAGGTTTAATTCTGTGAGATGAATGCACACATCACCAAGCAGTTTCTTAGACAGCTTCTGTCTATTTTACATCTGAAGATTCTTCCTTTTTCACCATAGGGCTCAAAGTGCCCATAGTAGATGCTACAAAACATAGTTTCCAAACTTTCCAATCACAAGAAAGGTTTTACTCTGTGAGATGAATGTGCAGAGCACAAAGAAGTTTCTGAGAAGGCTTCCTTTCAATTTTCATCTGAAGATATTTTCTTTTATTCCTTAGACTACAATGCATTCCCCAATCTGTGAAGATATACTTCACAGATTGTACAAAAACAGTGTTTCCAAACTGTGCCATCAAAATAAACGTGTAACTCTTTTAGCTGAATGCACACAGCACAAAGCAGTTTCTGAGACAGCTTCCTTCTAGTTTTCATCTGAAGATATTTCCTTTTACTCCATAGACTGCAATGTACTCCCAAATATCCCTTCACAGATTCTACAAAAACAGTGTTTCCAAACAGTGCCATCAAAATAAATGTTTAACTCCTTGAGATGAATGCACACATCACAAAGCAGTTTCTGAGAAAGCTTCTTTCTAGTTTTCATCTGAATATATTTCCTTTATTTCCATAGACCTCAATGCACTTCCAAATATCCCATTGTAGATTCTACAAACACAGTGATTCCAAATTGCTCAGTAAAAAGAAAGATTAAACTCTGTTAGATAAATGGTCACATCACACAGCAGTTTCTCAGACTGCTTCTTTATTGCTTGCATCTGAAGATACTTCCTTTTTCACCATAGGGCCCAAAGTGGTCTGAAATAACCCATCACAGATTCTACAAAAAAATTGTTTCCAAACTGGCCAATCAAAGAAATATTTAATTCTGTGAGGTGAATGGACACATCACAAAGCAGTTTCTGAGAAAATTTCCTTCTAGTTTTCATCTGAAGATATTTACTTTTTCTCCACAGACCTCATGCAGTCTCAAATATCCCTTCACAGATTCTACAAAAGCAGTGTTTCCAAACTGACAATCAAAAGAAAGGTTTAACTGTGTGAGATGAATGCACACATCATGAATCAGTTTCTGAGAAAGGTTCTTTCTAGTTTTCATTTGAAGACATTTCCTTTTTCACCATAGGTGTCAATGTGCCCCTGTATATCCCTTTGCAGATTATACAAAAGCATTGTTACGAAACTGGCCAATCAAATAAATGTTTAACTCAGTGAGATGAATGGACACATCAGAAAGCAGTTTCTGAAAAAGCTTCCTTCTAGTTTTCACCTGAAGATATTTCTTTTTTCTCCATAAAGCTCAATGTGCTCCCAAATATTCCTTCGCAGATTCTACAAAAGCAGTGTTTCCAATCTGCACCATCAAAAGAAAGGTTTAACTCTGTGAGATGAGTGCCACATCACAAAGCAGTTTCTGACATAAATTCCCTCTAGTTTTCACTGGAAAATTATTCCTTTTACTCAATAGACCTAAATTCGCTCCAAAATAACCCTTCACAGATTCTACAAAAAGAGTGTTTCCAAACTGCTCAATCAAAACAAAAGTTTAACT
Source organism: Piliocolobus tephrosceles (assembly GCF_002776525.5). Classification (NCBI taxonomy): domain Eukaryota; kingdom Metazoa; phylum Chordata; class Mammalia; order Primates; family Cercopithecidae; genus Piliocolobus; species Piliocolobus tephrosceles. Next base: position 5,671 of record NW_022299531.1, read on the forward strand.
CTGTGAGATGAATGCTCACATCACTAAGCAGTTTCTCCTACAGCTGCTGTCTAGTTTTTATCTGAAGATATTTCCTTTTTCACCATAGGCCTCCAAGCCCTCCCATATAACGCATCACAGATTCTACAAAAACAGAGTTTACAAACTGCTCAATCATAACTAAGATTTAATTCTGTGAGATGAATGCTCACTTAACAAAGCAGTTTCTCACACATTTTCTGGCTGGATTCTATCTGATGATACTTATTTTTTCACCATAAGCCTCAAAGCTCTCCCATATATCGCTATGCATATTGTACAAAAACAGAGTTTCCAAGCAGCTCAATCAAACCAAATGTTTAACTCTGTGAGATGAATGCACACATCACAAAGTAGGTTCTCTGAATGCTTCTTTCTAATTTTTATCTGAAGATATATCCTTTTTTTTACCACAGGTCTCAAAGTGCTCAGAAATATCCCCTGGCAGATTCTACAAACATAGAGTTTAGAAACCACTCAATCAAAACAAATGTTTAACTCTGTGAGATGAATGCACACATCACAAAGCAGTTTCTGAGAAATCTTCCTTTTTGTTTTCATCTGAAGATATTTCCTTTTTCTCCCCAGGCCTCAATGTGCTCACAAATATCCCTTCACAGATTCTACAAACGCAGTGTTTCCAAACTGCGCCAACAAAAGAAAGGTTTAACTCTGTGAGATGAATGCACACATCACAAAGCAGTTACTCAGACAGCTACTGTCTACTTTACATCTGAAGATACTTCCTTTTTCAACTTAGGCCTCAAAGTGCTCCCAAATATCCCTGCAGATGTGAAAAAAGAGTGTTTCCAAACTGCTTAAAGTAAAGAAAATTTTACTATTTTGTGATGAATGCTCACATCACAAAACAGTTTCTCAGAAATCTTCATTCTACTTTTTGTCTGTAGATGTATCTCTTTCCACTGTAGGCCTCAGTGTACTCCCAAATATCCTTCGTAAATTCTGCAAAAACAGTGTTCCCAAACTGTTCAATCAAAAGAATGGTTTAACTGTGTGAGACAAATGCTTACATCACAAAGCAGATTATCAGAAAGCTTCTTTCTAATTTTTATTTGAAGATATTTCCTTTTTCATTGTAATCCTCAAAGCACTCCGAAATATCCTTTTGCAGATTCTACAAAGCAGTGTTTACAAACTGTGCCATCAATAAAAAGATTAACTCTGTGAGGTGAATGCATGCATCACAAAGCAGGTTCTCAGAAAGTTTCCTTCTACTTTTTATCTGAAGATATTTCCTTCTTCACCATAGGCCTCAAGGTGCTCCGAATTATCCCTTCACAGATTCTACAGAAACAGTGTTTGCATACTGCACCATCAAAACAAAGATTTAACTCTGTGAGATGAATGCACACATCACAAACCAGTTTCTGAGAAAGCTTCCTTCTAGTTTTCGCCTGAAGACATTTCCTTTTTCTCCATAGACCTCAATGCACTCCAAAATATCCCTTTGTGTATTCTACAAACACACTGTTTCCAAAATGCTCAGTTACAAGAAAGGTTTAACTCTGTGAGGTGAATGCTTACATCACAAATCAGTTTCTCAGATAGCTTCCATCTCGCTTGCATCTGAAGATACATCCTTTATCACCAGAGGCCTCAGAGCACTCCCAAATATTCCCTTGCAGATTGTACAAAAACAGTGTATACAAACTGCGCCATCAAGAGAAAGGTTTAACTGTGTGAGATGAATGCACACATCACAAAGCAGGTTCTCAGAAAGCTTCTTCCTTCTTTTTATCTGAAGATATTTCCTTTTTTCAATATAGGGGTCAAAGCACTTCAAAATATCCCTTCACACATTCTACAAAACAGTGTTTCTAAACTACATCATCAAAAGAAAGGTTTAACTCAGTGAGATGAATGCACACATCACCAAGCGGTTTCTGAGTAGGTTTCTTTCTAGTTTTCATCTGAAGATATTTCCATTTTCTCCATAGACCTCAATGCACTTCCAAATATCCCTTTATAGATTCTACAAACACAGTGTTTCCAAAATGCTCAGTAAAAAGGAAGTGTTAACTCTGTGAGATGAATGCTCACATCTCAAAACAGTTTCTCACACAGCATCCTTCTAGATTTTATCATGAGATATTCGCTTTTTTGTATTTTGGCCTCAAAGAGCTCCCAAAATCCCATTGGCAGAATCTACAAAAACAGAGTTTCCAAACTGCTGAATCAAAAGGAAAGTTTAACTCTGTGAGATGTATACACACACCACAAAGCAGTTTCTCAGAAACTTTCTTTCTAGTTTCTATCTGAAGATGTTTTATGTATCACCATAGGCCTCAATGTGCTCCAAAATATCCCTTCACAATTTCTACAAAAGCAGTGTTTGTAAACTGTTGAATCCAAAGAAACGTTTAACTTTAGGTGATTAATGCACACATCTCAAAGCAGTTTCTTAGAAAGCTTCTTTCTTGTTTTTATCTGAAGATGTTTTCTTTTTCACCAGAGACCTCAATGCACTACTAAATATCCCTCTACAGATTCTACAATCACACTGTTTCAAACCTGTTCAATGAAAACAAAGGTTTAACTCTGCAAGGTGAAAGCAGACATCAAAAAGTGATTTCTCAGATGGCTTTCTTATAGTCTTTATCCTGGGAAATTCACATTTTGCCATTGGTCTCAATGAGCTCCCAAATGTCCATTGGCAGAATGGACCAAAACAGTGTTTCCTAACTGCTGTATTGAAAGAAAAGTTTAACCCTATTAGATGAATGCACACATTACAAAGGATTTTCTCAGAATTCTTCTGTCTAGTTTTATTCTGAAGAAGTTTGCTTTATCACCATAGGCCTCAATGTGTTTCCAAATATTCCTTTACAGATTCTACAAAAACAATGTTTCCAAACTGCTGAAGTGAAAAAACGCTTTAACTTGGTGAAGTGAATACACACATAACAAGGCAGTTTCTCAGAAAGCTTCCTTCTAGTTTCTATCTGAAGATGTTTTCTTTATTACCATAGGCCTCAATGGGCTCCCAAATATCTCTTTGCAGTTTCTACAAAAACAAGGTTTCTAAACTGTTGATTCCAAAGAATGGTTGGACTCTAGGAGATGAATGCACACAACACAAATGAGTACCTCAAAAAACTTCTTTCTTGTTTTTATCTGAAGATGTTTCCTTTTTCATCATAGACCTCAATACACTCCCAAATATCACTTTGCAGATTTTAAAAACACAGTCTTTCGAAGGTGTTGAATGAAAATTAAGGTATAACTCTGCGCGTGAACACAGACATCACAAAGTGATTTCTCAGATGGGTTCCTTCTAATGTTTATCCTGGGACATTCACGTTTTCACAATTGGCCCAATTGAGCTACAAAACATCCATTCCCATAATGGACTGAAACAGTGTTTCCTAAATGCTGAGTTGAAAAAAAGTTTTAACACAATGAGATGAATGCAAGCATCACAAAGACCTTTCTTAGAATGCTTCTCTTTAGTTTTTATCTGAAGAAGTTTGCTTTTTCACCGTAGGCCTCAAGGCACTTCCAAATATCCCTTTGCAGATTCTACAAAAACAGTGTTTAAAAACTGATGAATGAAAAGAAAGGTTTAACTATGCAATTTGAACACAAACATCCCAAAATGGTGTTTAGATAGCTTTCTTCTAGTTTTATTGTGGAATGTTCCCTTTTTTACATTTGTCCTAACAAGTTCCCAAATGTCCATTCGCAGAATGGACAAAAACAGGGTTTCCAATCTGCTGAATAGAAAGATTTAATTCTGTGAGATGAACACACATATCACAAGGCAGTTTTTCAGAATGCTTCTTTATAGTTTTTCTGTGAAGATATTTCCTTTTTCACCGTAGGCATCAATGGACTCCAAAATATCCCTTCGCAGTTTCTACAAAAGCAGTGCTTCCAAACAGCTGAATTAAATGAAAGCTATAACTCTGTGAGACGAATGCACACATCACCAAGTAGTTTCTGAAACAGCTTCCTTCTAGTTTGTACCTTGGAATATTTACTTTTTCTCCAATGGCCTCAATGAACTCCCAAATGTCCATTCACAGAATGAACAAAACTGGAGTTTCCAAACTATTGAATACAAAGGAAGTTAAAACTCTGTGAGATGAATGCACAAATGACAAAGCAGTTTCTCAGAAAGCTTTTTTCTTCTTTTTATCTGAAGATGTTTCCTTTTTCACCATAGACACCCACATCACAAAGTGATTTCTCAGATGACTTCCTTCCAGTATTTACACTGGGATATTCACGTTTTTGCCATTGACCTCAAAAAGATCCCAAATATCCATTCACAGAATGGACCAAAACTGTGTTTCCTAACTGCTGAATCATAAGAAAGTTTTAACACTGTGAGATGAATGCACACATCACAAATAAGTTTCTCAGAATGCTTCTGTGGAGTTTTTATGTGAAGAAGTTTGCTTTTTCATCAAAGGCCTCAATGCACTTCCCAATATGCCTTTGCAGTTTCTACAAAAACAGTGTTTAGAAGCTGCTGAATGAAAAGAAAGGTTTAATTCTGCGAGTGGAATGCACACATCACAAAACAGTGTCTTAGATAGATTCCCTCTAGTTTTTATCGTGGGATATTCCCTTTTTCACCTGTGTCCTATTGAGTTCCCAAATGTCCATTCATGGAATAGACAAAAACATGGTTTCCAATCCACTGAAAAGAAAGAAAGGTTTAATTGTGTGAGTTGAATGCACACATCATAAGGCAGTTTTTCAGAAAGCTTATTTCTGGCTTTATCTGAAGATATTCACTTTTTCACCATAGGCCTCAATGTGCTCCCAAATGTCCCTTCGCAGATTCTAAAAAAACAGTGCTTCCAAACTGCTGAATGAAAAGCAAGGTGTAACTCAGCCAGATGAATGCACCCATCACAAACCGTTTTCTCCGATAGCTTCCTTCTGGTTTTTACCCAGGGATAGTCACTTTTTCACCAATGGCCTCAAAGGGCTCCCAAAAGTCCATTCATAGAATGGACAAAAACGATGTTTCCAAACTGCTGAATACAAAGAATTATAACTCTGTGAGATGAATGCACACATCACAAAGCAGTTTCTCAGAAAACTTTTTTCTTCTTTTTATCTGAAGATGTTTCCTTTTCTGCCAAAAACCTCAGTGGGCTCCCAAATACCTCACACAGATTCTAAAAACACAGTGTTTTCAACCTGTTGAATGAAAATAAAGGTTTAACTCTGGGAGCTGAATGCACACATCACAAAGTGATTTCTCACATGGCTTCCTTCTAGTGCTTATCCTGGGATATTTGCTACTTGCCACTGGCCTCAATGAGCTCCCAAATGTCCACTCACAGAATGGACCAAAACAGTGTTTCCTAATGGCTGAATTGAAATAATGTTATAACACTGTGAGATGAATGCACACGTCACTAAGAAGTTTCTCCAAATGCTTCTATCTAGTATTTATCTGAAGAAGTTTGCTTTTTCACCATAGGCCTCAATGCACTTCCAAATATCCCTTTGCAGATTCCACAAAAACAGTGTGTAAAAACTGCTAAATGTAAAGAAAGGTTTCACAGGGTGAGTTGAATATACACGTCCCAAAACAGTGCCTTAGATAGCTTGCTTGTAGTTTTTATCCTGGAATATTCCCTTTTTGCCTTGGCCCTAACGAGCTCCAAAATGTCCATTTGCAGAATGTACCTAAACAGGATTTCCAGTCTGATGAATAGAAAGAAAAGTTTAATTCTGTTAGATCAATGCACACATCACAAAGCAGATTTTCAGAGCTTCTTTCTAGTTTGTATTTGAAGATATTTACTTTTTCACCATAGGCCTCAATGCGTTCCAAACTGTTCCTTCACAGATTCTACAAAAACAATGCTTCCAAACTACTGAATGAAAATAAAGGTGTAACTCTGTGAGATGAATGAACACAACACAAGCAGTTTCTAAGATAGCTTCCTTCTAGTTTTTACCTTTGAGTATTCACTTTTTCTCCAATGGCCTCAATAAGCTCCCAAATGTCCATTCACAGGATAGACAAAAACGGTGTTTCCAAACTATTGAATGGAAAGAATGTTATAAGTCTGTGAGATGAATACATACATCACAAACTAGTTTCTCCAAAAGCTTCTTTCTTTCTTCTTTCTTCTTATTACCTGAAGTTTTTTCTTTTTTTTACCACAGCCAATGCGATCCCAAATATCCCTGTGCAGATTCTACAAAAACAGTATTTCCAGACTGCTCCCAGAAAAGAAAGGTTTAACTCTGCAAGATGAATTCACACATCACAAAGTGGTTTCTCATATAACTTCCTTCTAGATTTTATCCTGGGATATTCACTTTTTTGCTTTTGGCCTCAAAGGGCCCCCAAATGTCCACTGGATGAATGGACAAAAACAGTGTTTCCAAACTGCTGATTTGTAAGAAAGCTTTAACTCTGTGAGATGAATACACACATTGCAAAGGAATTTCTCAGAAATCTTCTTTCTAGTTTCTATCTGAAGATGTTTCCTTTATCGCCATAGGCATCAATGCGC
>NW_022299531.1:12207-22897 GCF_002776525.5 Piliocolobus tephrosceles
AGATGAATGCATATATCACAAGGCAGCTTCTCAGAAAACTTTCTTCTTTTTATCTGTAGATGTTTTCTTTTACATCACAAGTCACAATGCAATCCCAAACATCCCTGTGCAGATTCTACAAAAACACTATTTCCAAACTATCAAATGAAAGGAAAGCTTTAACTCTGCAAGATGAATACACACATCTCAAAGCAGTTACTCACACAGCTTCCTTCTAGTATTTATCCTGGGACATTCACCTTTTTGCTTTTGACCTCCAAGAGCACCCAAATGTCCATTGGCAGAATGGGCCAAAACAATGTTTCCTAACTGTTGAATCAAAAGAAAGCTATAATGTTGTGATATGAGTACACACATCAGAAAGAATTTTCTCAGAATGTTTCTCTCTAGTTTTTATCTGAAGAAGTTAGCTTTTTCACCATAAGACTCAATGCACTTCCAAATATCCCTTTGCAGAGTCCGCAAAATCAGTGTTTAAAAACTGCTGAATGAAAAGAAAGGTTTAACTCTATGAGGTGAATAAACACGTCTCAAAACCAAGTCTTAGATATCTTCCTTCTAGTTTTTATAGTAGGATATTCCCTTTTTTGCCTTTGTCCTAATGAGGTCCCAATTGTCCATGTGCAGAATGGACTGAAACGGGGTTTCAAACCTGCTGAGTAGAAAGAATCGTTTAACACTGTGAGATGAATGCACTCATCACAAAGAAGTTTCTCAGAATGCTTCTGTCTAGTTTTCTTCTGAAGAAGTTTGCATTTTCACTGTGGCCTCAAGGCACTTCCAAATATTCCATTGCAGATTCTACAAAAACAATGTTTAAAAAATGCTGAATGTTCATTCAGAAAGGTTTAACTCTGTGAGTTGAATGCACACATCAGAAAATGGTGTCTTAGGCTGGTTCCTCGTAGTTTTCATCATAGGATAGTCCCCTTTTCTCCTTTATCCTAACGAGTTTCCAAATGTCCATTCGCAGAATGGTTTGCAATCTGCTGAAAACAAAGAAATTTTTAATTCTGTGAGATGAATGCACATATCACATAGCATTTTTTCAGAATGCTACTTTCTACTTTTTATCTGAAGATGTTTACTTTTACACCATAGGCCTCAATGTGCTCCCAAATATCCCTTCGCAGATTCTAAAAAACAGTGCTTCCAAACAGCTGAATGAAAGGGAAGGTGTAAATTGGCGAGATGAATACACACATCACAAAGCAGTTTCTCAGATAGCTTCCTTCTAGTTTTTAACCTGGGTAATAGCTTTTTCTCCAATGGCCTCAATGAGCTTCCAAGTATCCATTTGCAGAATGGACAAAAACGGTGTTTCCAAACTGCTGAATACAAAGATAGCTATAACCCTGTGAGATGAATGCATACATCAAAAAGCACGTTTTCAGAAAGCTTCCTTCTTCTTTTTATCTGAAGATGTTTCCTTTTTCACCATAGGCCTCAATGATCTCCCAAATATCTCTTCATAGTGTCTACAAAAACAGTGTTTCTAAACAGCTGAATCCAAAGAAAAGTTTAACTCCAGAAGATGAATGCACACATACCAAAGTAGTTTCTCAGAAAGTTTCTTTCTTATTTTTATCTGAAGATGTATCCTTACACACCATAAACCACAATGTGCTCCCAAATATTCCTTCACAGATTCTACAAACACAGTGTTTCCAACCTGTTGAATGAAAATAAAAGTTTAGTCCTGTGAGATGGACGTACACACCACAAACTATTTCTCAGATGGCTCCCTTCTAGTGTTTATCCTATGATAATCACTTTTTCACCACTGGAATCAGTGAGCTCCCAAATGTCCATTCACATAATGGACCAAAACAGTATTTCCTACCTGATGAATCAAAATAAAACTTTATCACAGTCAGATGAACACACAAATCACAAAAAAGTTTCTCCACATACTTCTGTCTAGTTTTTATCTGAAAATGTTGCTTTCTCACAGTAAGCCTCAATGCACTCCCACATATCCCTTGCAGACTCTACAAAAACGCTGTTTAAAAACTGTTGAATGAAAAGAAAGTTTTAACTCTGGGAGTTGAATGCATACATCACAAAATTGTGTCTTTCCTTCTAGTTTTTATCGTGGGATATTTCCTTTTTCACATAGGTCCTAATAACCTCTGAAATATCCATTCGCAGAATGGACAAAACAAGAGTTTCCAATCTGCTAAATAGAAAAAATGTTTTAATTCTATGAGATGAATGCACACATCACAAAACAATATTTCAGTAAGTTTCTTTCTAGCTATTATCTGAAGGCATTTCCTTTTTCACCATAGGCCTCAATGTTCTTCAAAATATCCCTTCTCAGATTCTACAAAAACAGTACTTCCAAACTGCTGAATGAAAAGAAAGGTGTAACTCTGCAAAATGAATTCATGCATCACAAAATGGTTTGTCACATAGCTTCCTTCTAAATTTTATCCTGGATTATTCGCTTTTTTGCTTTCGGCCTCAAAGAGCCTGGGATATTTGCTTTTTCTCTGATGTCCTCAATGAGCTCCCAAATATCCATTTGCAGAAGGGACAAAAACAGGGTTTCCCCACTTCCAAATACAAAAAAAACTATAACTCTGTGAGATGAATGTACACATCACAAAGCAGTTTCTCAGAAAGCTTCTTACTTCTTTTTATCTTAACATATCTCCTTTTTCATCACAGGCCACAATGTGATCCCAAATACCCCCGTGCAGGTACTATAAAAACAGTGTTTCCAAACTGCTGACTAAAAAGAAAGGTTTAACTCCATGAGATGAATTCAGACATCACAAAGCGGTTTATCACATAGCTTTCTTCTAGATTTTATCCTGGTTTATTCACTTTTTCACTTTTGGCCTCAAAGAGTGCCCAAAAGTCCATTGGCAGAAGGGACAAAAACAGTGTTTCCAAACTGTTGAACTGAAAGAAAAGTTTAACTCTGTGAGGTGAATACATACATCACAAAGCAGTTTCTCAGAAAGCTTCTTTCTATTTTCTATCTGAAGAAGATGCCTTTATCAGCATAAGCCTCAATGCACTCCCAAATAATTCTTTGCAGTTTCTACAAAACCAGTGTTTCTAAACTGATGAACCCAAGGAAAGGTTTAACTCTAGGAGATGAATGCACACATCCCAAAGCAGTTTCTCAGAAAGCTTCTTTCTTGTTTTATCTGAAGATGTTTAGTTTTTCACCATAGACCCCAGTGCACTGCCAAATACCACTACGCCGATTCTACAAACACAGTGTTTCCAACCTGTTGAATGAAAATAAAGGTTTAACTCTGCAAGATGAATGCACATATCACAAAGTCATTTCTCAGATGGCTTCCTTGTAGTGTTTATCCTGGGATATTAGGTGTTTCGCCATTGGCCTGAATGAGCTCCCAAATATCCATTTGCATAATCGACCAAAATGATGCTTCCTAACTGCTGAATTGAAAGAAAGTTTTAACACTATGAGATGAATGCACACATCACAAAGAAGGTTCTCAGAATGCTTCTGTCTAGTTTTTATTTGAAGAAGTTTGCTTTTTCACCATAGGCCTCAATTCACTTCCAAATATGCCTTTGAAAATTTTACAAAAACAGTGTTAAAACCGCTGATTTGGCTGGGCATCGTGGCTCATGCCTGTAATCCCAGCAATTTGGGAGGTTAGCTGGGTGTAGTGGTGTATGCCTGTAGTCCCAGCTATTCAGGAGGCTGAGGCAGGAGAATGGCATGAACCTGTAAGGTGGAGCTTGCAGTGAGCTGAGATTGGACCACTACACTCAGGAAGGATGGCAGAGTGAGATTACATCTAAGAAAAAAAAAAAATCTGAAAGAAAAGAAAGGGTTAAATCTGTGAGTTGAATGCACACATCACAAAACAGTGTATTAGATAGCTTCCTTCTAGTTTTTATTGTGGGATGTTTGCTTTCTTGCTTTTGTCTTAACGAGGTCACAAATGTCCATTAGCAGAATGGACAAAAACAGTGTTTACTAACTGCTGAATTGAAAGAAAGGTTTAACACTGTGAATTGAATGCATACATCACAAAGAAATTTCTCAGAATGCTTCTGTCTAGTTTTTATCTGAAAATGTTTGCTTTTTCACCATGGGCTTTAATGCATTTCCAAATATCCTTCTGCAGACTCTACAAAAACAGTGTTTAAGAACTACTGCATGAAAAGAAAGATTTCACTCTGCGAGTTGAACACACACATCATAAAACTGTGTGTTAGATATCCTCCTCTTGTTCTTATCGTGGGATATTCCCTTTTTCACATTTTTCTAATGAACCCACAAATGTCCATTTGCAGAATGGACAAAAACAGGGTTTCCAATCTGCTGAATAGAACGTTTTAATTCTATGAGATGAATGCACACAACACAAAGCAGTTTTTCAGAATACTTCCCTGTAGATTTTATCTGAAGATATTTTCGATTTCACCATAGGCCTCAATTCATTCCCAAATATCCCTCCACAGATTCCACAAACACAGTGTTTCCAACTTGTTGAATGAATATAAAGGTTAAGCTCTGTGAGATGCAGGCACACATCACAAAGCGATTTCTCAGACCACTTCCATCTAGTGTTTATCCTGGGATATTCACTTTTTCTCCATTGGCCTCAATGAGCTCACAAATGTCCATTCACAGAATGGGCCAGAATAGTGTTCCCTAACTGCTGAATTGAAAGAAAGGTTTAACACTGTGAGATGAATGCACAAGTCACAAAGAAGTTTCTCAGAATGCTTCTGTTTAGTATTTATGTGAAGAAGTGTTCTTTTTCACCATAGGCCTCAATACGCTTCCAAATATGCCTTTGTAGATTCTACAAAAAGAGTGTGTAAAAACTGCTGAATGAAAGGAAAGGTTTACTTCTGTGAGTTGAATGCACTCATCACCAAAGGGTGTTTACATAGCTTCCTTCTAGTTTTTATCATGGAATATTCCCTTTTTCACCTTTGTCCTAACGAGATCTCAAACATCCATTTGCAGAACGGAAAAAAAAAAAAAAAAAACAGGGATTCAAATCTGATGAATAGAAAGGAAGTTTATTTCAGTGAGATGAATGCATACACCACAAAGCAGTTTTTCAGAAAACTTCTTTATAGTTTTTATCTGAAGATATTTCCTTTTTCAACACAGGCCTCAATATGCTTCCAAATATCCCTTCACAGATTCTACAAAAACAGTGCTTCCAAACTGCTGAATTAAAAGTAAGGTGTAATTCGACAAGATGAATACACACATCACAAAGAATTTTATCAGACAGCTTCCTTCTAGGTTTTACCCTTGGATATTTGCTTTTTCCGAAAGGCCTCAATGAGCTCCCAAATGTCCATTTCCAGAATGGACAAAAATGTTGTTTCCAAACTGTTGAATACAAAATAAAGTTATAACTCTGTGAGATGAATGCACACATGACAAAGCAGTTTCTCAGAAAGTTTCTTTCTTCTTTTATCTGAAGATGTTTCCTTTTTCACCATAGGCCACAATGGGATCCCAAATATCCCTGTGCAAATTTTACAAAAGCAGTGTTTCCAAATTTCTGAATGACAATAAAGGTTTAAGTGTGTGATATGAGTTCACACATCACAAAGCGGGTTATCACATGGCTTCCTTCTAGATTTTTATCCTGGGATATTCGCTTTTTCCCTTTTGACCTCAAAGAGTTCCCAAATGTCCATTGAAAGAATGGACAAAAACAGTGCTTCCAAACAGCTGTATCGAAGGAAAGGTTTAACTCTGTGAGATGAACACACACATCAGAAAGCAGTTTCTCAGAAAGTTTATTTCTAGTTTCTATCTTAAGGTGTTTTCTTTATCACCATAGGCCTCAATGCACTTCCAAAAGGTTGAACAATGTGAGGTGAACGTACTCATCAGAAAGAAGTTCCTCAGAATGCTTCTGTCTAGTTTTTATCTGAAGAAGTTACTTCTTCACTATAGGCCTCAATGCAATCCCAAACATCCTCGTGCAGATACTACAAAATCAGTGTTTCCAAACTGCTGACTGAAAAAAAGGTTTAACTCTGTGAGATAAATTCACATGTCACAGAGTGGTTTCTCACATAGCTTCCTTCTAGATTTTATCCTGGGATATTTGCTTTTTCACTTTTGGCCTCAAAGAACTCCCAAATGTCCACAGGCAGAATGGACAAAAACAATGTTTAGAAACTGCTGAACAGAAAGGAAGGTTTATCTCTGTGAGATGAATATACACATCAAAAAGCAGTTTCTCAGAAGTTTGCTTTTTCACTGCAGGCCTCAATGCCTTTCCGTATATCTCTTAGCAGATGCTACAAAAACAGTGTTTAAAAACTGCTGAATGAAAAGAAAGGTTTAAATATGTGAGTCAAAGGCACATAGCACCAAACGATGTCTTAGATAGGTTTTTTCTCTTTCTTCCCATGGGATATTGCCTTTTCACTATTGTAATGAGCTCCCAAATGTACATTTGCAGAATGGAAAAAAAAAGGGTTTCCAAACTGCTAATAGAAAGAAAGGTTTAACTCTGTGAGATGAATGCATACATCACAAAGCATTTTTACAGAAAGTTTTTTTCTCGTTTTAATCTGAAGATATTTCCTTTTTCACGGTAGGTCACATCATTCCAAAACATCCCTTCACAGATTGTACAAAAACAGTGCTTCCAAACTGCTGAACGAAAAGAAGGGTGTAACTTGGTGAGATGAATGCACACATCACAAAGCAGTTTCTCAGACAGCTTCCTGCTAGTTTTTACCCTGGGGTATTATCTTTTCCTCCAATGCCCTCAATAAGCTCCCCAATATCCATTCTGTGAATGGACAAAAACGGTGTTTCCAAATTGTTGAATACAAAGAAACATAACTCTGTGAGATGAATGCATACATCAAAAAGTAGTTTGTTAGAAAACTTCTTTCTTCTTTTCATCTAAATAAGTTTCCTTTCTCACCACAGCCCACAAAGTGTTTCCAAATATTTCTGTGCAGATTCTACAAAAACAGTGTTTCCAAACTGCTGAATGAAAAGAAAGGTTTAACTCCGTGAGATGAATTTACACATCACAAAGTGGTTTCTCATATAGATTCCTTGTAGATTTTATCCTGGGATATTCTCTTTCTCGCTTTTGGTCTCAAAGAGTTCCAAAATGTCTACGGGTAGAATGGATATCAACAATGTTTCCAAACTGTTGTAATGAAAGAAATATTTAACTCTGTGAGATGAATACACACATCACAAAGCAGTTTCTCAGAAAGCCTCTTTCGAGTTTCTATCTGATGATGTTTTCTTTATCACAATAGGCCTCAATACACTCCCAAATATCTCTTCATAGTTTCTACAAAACAGTGTTTCTAAACTGCTGAATTCAAAGAAAGGGGTTTAACACTAAGAGATGAATGCATAAATCCCAAAGCAGTCTCTCAGAAAGCTTTTTTATTGTTTTTAACTAAAGATATTTCCTTTTCCACCACAGACCTCAATATGCTCCCAAATATCCCTTCGCAGATTCTACTAACACAGAATTTCCAACCTGTTGAATGAAAATAACGTTTTAACTCTGTGAGATGAATGCACACTTTAAAAAGCGATTTCTCAGATGGCTTCTTTCTAGTGTTTATCCAGGGATATTGCTTTTTCACCATTGGCCCAAATGATCTCCAAAATTTCCATTTGCAAAATGGACCAAAAAGTGTTTCCTAACTGCTGATTCAAAAGAAAAGTTTAACACTGAGATGAATGCACACATCACAAAGCAGTTTCTCGGAAAGCTTCTTTCTGCTTTTTATCTGAAGATATTTACTTTTTCACCACAGACCGCAATGCAATCCCAAATATCCCTGTGCAGATTCCCCAGAAACAGTGTTTCCAAACTGCTGAAAGAAAAGAAAGTTTGACTCCACGAGATGAATTCACATATCACAAAGCATTTTCTCACTTTGCTTCCTTCTAGATTTTATCCTGGGATAATCACTTTTTGGCATTTGGCCTCAAGGAGCTCCCAAATGTCCCTTGGCAGAGTGCACAAAAAAACTGATTCCAAACTGCTGAAGTGAAAGGAATGTTTAACTGGAAGATGGATACACGTATCCCAAAGCAGTTTCTCTGAAAGCTTCTTTCTAATTTCTATCTGAAGATATTTCCTTTATAACTGTAGGCCTCAATGTGCTCCCAAATATCTCTTCACAGTTTCTACAAAAACAGTGTTTCTAAACTGCTGAATCCAAAGAAAGGTTTTAACTCTTGGAGACGAAGGCATGCATCCCAAAGCAGTTTTCAAAAAGCTTCTTTCTTGTTTTTATCTGAATTTTTTTTTCACCATAGGCCTCAATGCACTCCCAAATATCCCTTCTCAGTTTCTACAAACACAGTGTTGCTAAACTGGTCAATCCAAAGAAAGTTTGAAGTTTAGGAAATGAATACACACATTCCAAAGCAGTCTCAGAAAGCTCCTTTTTTAAATTTTTATCTGAAGATGTTTCCTTTTTCACCATAAACCTCCATGCACTCCCATATATCCCTTTTGAGATTCTACTAACACAGTGTTTCCAACCTGTTGAATGAAAATAAAGGTTTAACTCTGCAAGATGAACACACACATCACAAAGCGATTTCTCAAATGGCTTCCTTCTAGTGTTCATCCTGGGATATTCGCTTTTTTGCCATTGACCTCAATGAGCTCCTGCATGCTCATTAGCAGAAGGGACTAAAACAATATTTCCTAATTGCTGAATCAACGTATATTTTTAACACTGTGAGATGAATGCAAACATCACAAAGAAGTTTCTCAGAATGCTTTGGTCTGGTTTTATCTGAAGAAATTTGCTTTTTCACTATAGGCCTCAATGCACTTCCAAATATCCCTTTGCAGATTTTACAAAAACAGTGTTTAAAAGCGGCTGAATGTAAAGAAACTTTTAACTCTGCAAGTTGAATACGTATATCACAAAACGGTATCTTAGATAGCTTGTTTCTAGTTTTTATGGTGGGATCTTACTTATTTCGTATTTGTCCTAATGGGCTCCCAAGTGTCCAATCACAGATTGGACAAAACCGGGGTTTGCAATCTGCTAAATCGAAAGGAAGTTTTAGCTCTGTAAGATGAATGTGCATATCACAAAGCAGTTTTTCAGAAAGCTTTTTTCTAGTTTTTATCTGAAGGTATTTCCTTTATCACCAAAGGCCTCAATGCATTCCCAAGTACCCCTTCACAGATTCAACAAAAACAGTGCTTCCAAACTGCTGAATGAAAAGAAAGGTGTAACTGTGTGAAGAATGCACACATCACAAAACAGTTTCTTAGATAGCTTCCTTCTAGTTTTTACCCTGGGATATTCACTTTTTCTCCAATGGCCTCAATGACCTCCCAAATGTCCATTCACAGAATGAACAAAAACAGTGTTTCCAAACTGCTGAATAGAACGGAAGTTATAACTCTGTGAGATGAATGCACACATCACAAAGCAGTTTCTCTGAAAGCTTCTTTCTTCTTTTTATGTGAAGATGTTTTCTTCTTCACTATAGGCCACAATGCGATGCCAAATATCCCTGTGCAGATTCCACGAAAACAGTGTTTCCAAATTGCTGAATATAAAGAAGGGTATAACTCTGTGAGGTGAATTCACAAGCAGTTTCTCACATAGCTTCCTTCTAGATTTTATCCTGAGATGTTCACTTTTTTGCTTTTGGCCTCAAAGAGCTCCGAAATGTTCATTGGCAGAATGAACAAAAGCAGTGTTTCCAAACTGTTGAATTAAAGCAAAAGTTTAACTCTGTGACATGAATACACACA
Source organism: Piliocolobus tephrosceles (assembly GCF_002776525.5). Lineage (NCBI taxonomy): Eukaryota > Metazoa > Chordata > Mammalia > Primates > Cercopithecidae > Piliocolobus > Piliocolobus tephrosceles. The sequence continues at coordinate 21,960 of NW_022299531.1, forward strand.
TCCCAAGGAGTTTCTCAGAATGCTTCTTCCTACTTTCTACCTGAAGAAGTTTTCTTTATCACCATGGGCCTCAATGTGTTCCCAAATATCACTTCATAGTTTCTACAAAAACAGTGTTTCTAAACTGCAGAATCTAAAGAAAGGTTTAACTCTAGGAGATGAATGCCCACATCCCAAAGTGGTTTCTCACAAAGTTTCTCTTTTATATCTGAAGATGTTTCCTTTTTCATCACAGACCTCTATGCACTCCCTAATATCCTTTCGCAGATTCTACAAACACAGTGTTTCCAACCTGCTGAATTAAAACAAAGTTTTAATTCTGTGAGATGAGTGCACACATTAAAAAGCGATTTCTCAGATGGCTTCTTTCTGTTGCTTATCCTGGGATATTTGCATTTTCTCCATTGTCCTCAATGAGCTCCCAAATGTCCATTTATAGAATGTACCAAAACAGTGTTTCCTAACTGCTGAGTCAAAAGATACTTTCAACACTGTGAGATGAAAGCACACATCAGAAAGAAGTTCCTCAGAATGCTTCCGTCTAGTTTTCTTCTGAAGAAGTTTGCATTTTCAGTGTAGGCCTCAATGCACTTCCAAATATCTCTTTGCAGATTCTACAAAAACAGTGTTTAAAAACTGCTGAATGAAAAGAAAGTTTTAACTCTGTGAGTTGAAGGCACACATCACAAAACAGTGTCATAGATAGCTTTCTTCTAGTTTTTATCATGGGATATTCCCTTTTGTGACTTTGTACTAAATAGCTCTGACATGTCCATTCACAGAATGGACAAAAACGGAGTTTCCAAACTGCTTAATAGATAGAAAGGTTTAACTCTGTGAGGCAAAAAGTCACATCACAAATTACTTTTTCAGAAAGCTTCTTTCTAGCTTTTAACTGAAGATATTTCCTTTTACACCATAGGTGTCAAAGTGCTCCA
>NW_022299533.1:0-6190 GCF_002776525.5 Piliocolobus tephrosceles
CACAAACAAATGGAAGAACATACCATGCTCATGGATAGGAAGAATCAATATCATGAAAATGGCCATACTGCCCAAGGTAATTTATAGATTCAGTGCCATCCCCATTAAGTTACCAATGAGTTTCTTCACAGAATTGGAAAAAACTGCTTTAAAGTTCATATGGAACCAAAAAGGAGCCAGCATTGCCAAGACAATCCTAAGTCAAAAGGACAAAGCTGGAGGCATCACGCTACCTGACTTCAAACTATACTACAAGGCTACAGTAACCAAAACAGCATGGTACTGGTACCAAAACAGAGATATAGACCAATGGAACAGAACAGAGTCCTCAGAAATAATACCACACATCTACAGCCATCTGATCTTTGACAAACCTGAGAGAAAGAAGAAATGGGGAAAGGATTCCCTATTTGATAAATGGTGCTGGGAAAATCGGCTAGTCATAAGTAGAAATCTGAAACTGGATCCTTTCCTTACTCCTTATATGAAAATTAATTCAAGATGGATTAGAGACTTAACTTTAATTTTTTATGTTCTTCATGTTTTATATTTTTTAACTGTATATGCAACTTGACACTTTTAAGTATTTTTAAAAATCTGATCATTGTGTAAAACATAATGCTTCTCTTTTTAAAAATTGCCTTATGATTTATTACTTTCCTTAAGATCAGATCTTATTATACATTCAAATCATCTGGGAAGCCTTAAGAAGTACAGATTCTTAACCTTTCATGCCCAGAGATTCTGACTCATTATGGGTCTGGGATGGGGCATTTGTTTATTTTTAAGCTCATTGTTAGCCAGGGTTAAGAACCACTGGTCTGCACCATTACTTTCAAATTCACATTTGATTTTTTTTTATACTGACTTTTCTCTTCTGGAATAAGAGAAAGAATAACTTTTTTATGATTGGCATATGATAACATAGTCTAAGTAATTTGAAAAAAATTGTGTTTATAGTTCATTTAAGAGACATTCTTTGGTAATTGGGTAGTTTATGTGGATTTTAATAGGATTCCATTGTAAATGAAAGTTAATCTTAGGAATTAAATGAATCCTTAGGGAAATTTGTACTCTTATGTTTTCAAAATAGTATCCTTTAGAAATGTCTCAACATAGGGTAGTCTAGGCTTCTAAGACATTAAACTTAATGAAAATTTCTATAATGTATGTCTGCCAGTAATCTGTGGTAGTCTAGAAAGTAGGGATTATAGAAATTTGTTGTTTGCATGTGCACATAAAAACTTTCCTATTATTTTTTGTATTTCTCTTATGCTTTCAGATATGCAAGAACTGTACAGGTTGCTTTGATCGACACATCCCGTGTGTTTCTCTGAACTGCCCAGTACTTTTCAAAGTCTCCCGAGTAAACAGAGAATTGTCCAAGGCACCGTATCTCCGGCAATTATTAGACCAGTTTTAAATTGTCAGTATCAGAGAATTACAGGTGCTATTTGTTTCAGTGTTTACCACTAAACTGTTGTGCATGGTGCTTTTTAACTTTCATCGAGTCAAGGATATTCACTGTCTGTCTGTTATCTGAAGACTATGAAGACTTCTATGCTAACCGAATTAAAATGTACTTGTTGATCTCTGAATAGCTCACTTACAATGTACAAATTCCTCGTTCTGTCACCTTTTAAACATTGTTTTATAATGCAGGTGTTGGATTTGCTCCAGTACGTGTACCACCTTGTAAATCCATTTGAGTAGATCATGTTTACTTCCCAGTGGAAGGAGCACTGAAAACCTCTTAAAGAAAAACCATTCGTGTGTTTTCCTTGAACTGTCTGTATCAAGACGTGTTACTTCGAGATATCCATTCACTTTATAATTTTGACTGCAAAATATTTTGTAAATACACTTTTTTACTTTTCAAACAACTGAGTAAAATAATGTGCAATGACTTTTATACAAATGATTTTCAAGTTGTTTGGTATATTTCCTCTAGGTTTTGCTTGACTCAAAAGTAGATCGTTATTTTGATCAAACTGTGCAAACAGTAGTACCATGTGTAGCATTTTGAAACATTATTTTTTAAAAAATGCTGTCTTGCTTTAGCTATTAATGGGGCATTGTGAGGAACTGTGCAAAGACATTTTTGTTACAAACCTGTGGGCCTGTTGCAATACTTTAAAAATAAAAAATTTTATTCCATTTGCTTGTTTTGTATAGACATTTCTATTGCTTCTAAATATGCTTAAAATATTTTCTTTCCTTACGTATTGTACAGTTAATCTTATTTGCCATCATCTTGAACACAAAATGTGTATTTAGAATATTTGTATAACTGTGTAAAATAAAAAAGGAATTATGTGGTCAGTGCATTGTTTTTTAAACTGGAAATCATTGTTTTAAAATAATGGAAACCCTATTAAAATTGAATAAAATATAAAATATAGCAGTGTGACTTCATGTTTTTTATAAGTTTACATTGGTTACATCCTACCCTAGCCTTTTCTGAGTTTTAATGAAGTAAATTTAACACATTTTGATACTGCAATTTCCTTACCAAAACTTCAGGGTTAAAACAAAAAAAAAGGCAGCAAAAATAGGAAAATTTAGCACTCATCCTCTTAGAGAGTTCTAAAAGAGTACTTGTTAGTAGATCTTCAGTGCTCATTTTCATTTTGATATAATTAATCTTGGGGTCAGGACTTTCCAGAGGGAAAGCAAAAACTACATTACTTCTTAAAAACTTAAATGCCAATTTTTATATGCCTATTTTTTTCAATAGAAAAAAGTGCTTATTTTGACAGAAATACCTAGTTACTTAACAGAAATAGGTCTCCATTGCCAGAATATATACTTGCAAATGTTGGGAGGATTCATTTTTTGAAAATTACATGGTAAATATTGGAACCAAAGAGATACATAGCCTGTGTCTGAACATAATGTCTTTCAAGTCTTGCTAAGACATAACAAATTCCCGCTTCTGGGGATTTTTTTTGTTTGGGAGGCTGGGGCTAGCCCTCAGCTTTGGCGTTTTCTTTCCCTTATGTGGGTAGATTGATGAAGTTCTATTACTTACAGGTTCTGTGCTGTCAGGACTTCCACATACATCATAGTGACTTGACACAATATTTTCAACAGAAGAACCATTTTTAACCTGATTATAATTGGCTACAGCCATATTAACAAATGGTCATTCAACATGAATGCCTAAAACTAGCTCACACTCAGCCTGTCTCTGGTTCTGTTTTCTGCAGGGAAATTCCTCCTTTGTAACTGTCCTCAGGGTCTGTAGCTTAACTGCCTTTTAGTGAGGTCCATTTGCTGTTTAACTAACTCATCTGGGAGGGTGGTGAAATTTGGACCTGTTTTACCAAGAAATTTTCTTGTAAGGATCTTCCTATGTTCCATAATTTTCCGTCCATTTTAGATGTCTATTAATAAAATTTTGTCTCTCAGATCACAGGAAAAAAAAAGTATTGCTGAAGAAACAGTTTCATTCTTTAGGATGTTTTCATTTCTCTGAAAAGGAGCCAGAAGCTCAGAGACAGCAAATAACTTCATTAAACATTTCCTTGATGTTTAATGAATTAAGCAAAACATTAATATTTGTTAAAGTTGTTTAACATTGTTTTCTCTCATTTTTCTCACTTTCTACTCAAGCTTTTCCCTAGATGAATCATGAATATTCAATTCTATATGGACACAAAATAGTGTCTTTGAAGAAGGCCAATAAATTTGGAAAAAACATAAAAATGTGAAGAGAGCAGTTAAAGATAACGAATTCTTAGAATAGGTGGCCCTGTGAAGTCGTCTTGCCAATGGAGCAGGCCATCCAGAGAGCCTGTGGACTCCGTTCAGCCGCACTGACTGTCACGGGTTATACCCTCAGTCTCAGATGATGCACCCTCCCTGCCATCAAGTGTGCCACCCTGATCACCTAAACATCTCTTCCGGATCTTACCTTAGTTAAGTCTTGTAGCTGTGTAGTCGATCTTTTCATCTACTCTCTTGCTTTTATTTTTGTAACAGTTGGAGTACAGGAATATTCCTTAAAGCCTATCAAATAAGCTTGTTTTGTTTTGTCTTGAGATAGGGTCTTGCATTGTTGCCCAGCCTGGAGTGGGGCGATCTTGGCTCACTGCAACCTCCACCTCCCCGAGTTCAAGCAGTCCTCTCACTTCAGCCTCCCAAGTAGCTGGGACTACAGGCATACACCACCATGATTGGCTAATTTTTGTATTTCTGGTAGAGATGGGGGTCTCACCCTGTTGGCCAGGCTGCTCTCGAATTCCTGAGCTCAACGATCTGGCTACCTCAGGCTTCCAAAGTACTGGGATTACAGGCCACCGGGAACCACTGTGCCCGGCCCAAATAAGCTTTTAAATTGACTTCTCTATCGTAGACTAGTATTTCTTAAAATAGTCACATTTAATTTTCTAAAGCACAAATAAATCTGGCTGTAAATGACATTGTTAGGGCTCTGCCATCAGCTGTGGGGACTGGGGGAGGTGGCAGTGCATAAGGAGCTACTTTTACGCTGGATATGTCAGCCCTCTATTAGTGAGCTCTGTACCTCTGGGAGCATGGTTGGCATTCATGCCCTACTGACTTTTATTCCCATAATACTGTGCCCTTTTCCCATGATGTGATGTGAATTGTTACCTTTAACCATTTGAGGTTTTTTTGTTTTGTTTGCGACAGGGTCTCGTTCTGTCACCGAGGCTGGAGTGCAGTGGCATGATCTCGGCTCACTGCAACCTCTGCCTCCTGCCTCAAGCGATTCTCCTGTTTCAGCCTCCTGAGTAGCTGGGATTACAGGTATGTGCCACCATGCCCAGCTAATTTTTGTATTTTTAGTAAAGATGGGGTTTCTCCATGTTGGCCAGGCTGGACTTGAACTCCTGACGTAGGGTGACCCACCCGTCTTGGCCTCCCAAAGTGCTGGGATTCCAGGTATGAGCCGCCGTGCCCGGCCCATTTGAGTTTTATAATAATGGATAAAATTAGTACCATTAATGCCCCAGTTCTGCTTAATAACTAGCTTTGTACAGGCAAATAGTCACAGATTATGTCTACATTTGGGATCCAAGGAGGAAATCAGAACACACACACCACCTCATCTACTTCTCTATCTTCCTCACCCTACCGATAGCTGCATTTTGGCACTCTGGCCAACCTCCAAGAGTGATTTACAAAGCAAAATACCTTGTGGAGGAGTTCTCAGATTCATAAGATCAGGTTGCTTTGTATATCTGGGGAGAAGAGAGTGTAACCAGGAAAGCAGATGAAGGCATTTTTTTTTTTTTTTTTTTGAGACGGAGTCTTGCTCTGTGGCCCAGGCTGGAGTGCAGTGGCCGGATCTCAGCTCACTACAAGCTCTGCCTCCCGGGTTTACACCATTCTCCTGCCTCAGCCTCCTGAGTAGCTGGGACTACAGGCGCCCGCCACCTCGCCCGGCTAGCTGTTTTTTGTATTTTTTAGTAGAGACGGGGTTTCACCGTGTTAGCCAGGATGGTCTCGATCTCCTGACCTCGTGATCCGCCCGTCTCGGCCTCCCAAAGTGCTGGGATTACAAGCTTGAGCCACCGCGCCCAGCCGAAGGCATTTTTTAAATCAAAACAACATCTTACTGCCTATGAGTCTTTACCGATCTTGCTACTGATGGCACCACAGGTGTCTTGGAGGGAAGAACAGGAATATTTTTGGGTAAGTGATGGAGTAAGGCGCTTCCATGCTATGGGCTTTCCCGTGATCACTAATGGCAATGCAACTCTTTGGAAAAGTAACTCATTTGGTCATAGATATTAAGTTAAAAAATATTCACACGGGGGGCGGAGCAAGATGGCTGAATAGGAACAGCTCCAGTCTCCAACTCCCAGCGCGAGCGACACAGAAGACCGGTGATTTCTGCATTTTCAACTGAGGTACTGGGGTCATCTCACTAGGGAGTGCCAGACAATCGGTGCTGGTCAACTGCTGCAGCACGACCAGCGAGAGCTGAAGCAGGGCGAGGCATCGCCTCACCTAGGAAGCGCAAGGGGGAAGGGAATCCCTTTTCCTAGCCAGGGGAACTGAGACACACAACACCTGGAAAATCGGGTAACTCCCACCCCAATACTGCACTGTAAGCAAACGGGCACACCAGGAGACTATACCCCACACCTGGCTGGGAGGGTCCCGTGCCCACTGAGCCTCCCTCCTTGCTAACAGAGCAGTCTGCGGCGATCTAACCGCA
>NW_022299534.1:0-5282 GCF_002776525.5 Piliocolobus tephrosceles
TGGACGCTGCCTGGTATTTTTAGCGTGGTGGCCTGCTCGTGCCTTGAGCTCCATCTGCAGTGTGAGCAACAGCTGTGTATTTGAGCAATGTGGGCAGGTCAGCTTGCTCCTCCAGAGGCTTGCGGGCATCTGGTTGAGGGGCCTGGGATGAGGCCACGTGAGTGGGAAGGAGCTTGGTTGTATCAGCAGCTATGCCTGCCTCTACAGTCCCGCAAGCCAGCCAGAACGCAGTTTTCCTTTGGTCATCTAATGCCAGAAAAAACCTGTTTCTTAGAGATTCTCATAATTTATATGAATGAACCATTTGACCATACATAAAATGTTATAAATGCATAAGGCTTTACAACTTGGCAGATGTGTAACTCACATGTCATTTTATCAAACTGTTGAAGATAGTTGTTTCACTTGAAGGTTTTTAGCATTTTATGTGCAAACCAAATGCCAGTAGCATTTTGAAGGAGTATTTTGGAATTTTAAACACAGTGGGACAGTGCTGGGTCTCTGGGATGCTGGTGAGGTGGACGTGACCTCAAGCTCTTGGAGCTTGCAAGCAGGATTGCTAAATTGTCACACCTGCAGTGCTGGAAGTCCAAGTGGATTTCTGTAAATGAGGTATTAGTGCAATGAGGAACAGATGAGTGCCCTTGGAGAGCAGTTTCTGAGCCTCCCCGACACCGCAGGAGGAAGCGGGGGAGGGGGGCAGTTACCCACCAGAACCTGGATGGTGGAGCCGGGTTTGCTGGTGGTCCTGCTTGGCAGGTCATTACGTGCAATAAGAAACAGATGAGTGCCCTTGAGAGCGGTTTCTCAGCCCCCTTCAGCACCGCAAGTGGAAGACACTCCAAGGTGGGGGGTGGGAGTTCGGTTATCCTTAGGAGCCTGGATGATGGAGCTGGGTTTGCTGGTGGTCCTGCGTGGCAGGTCATTACGTGCAATAAGGAACAGGTGACAGCCCTTGAGGGCGGTTTCTCGGCCTGCTTCGGAACTGCAAGTGGAAGACGCCCCAAAGTGAGGGGGACTGGTGGTCGGTTATCCAGTGGGGCCGGATTTGCTGGTGGCCTCTGCGTGGCAGATCATTGGCGTGGAGCCATGGGAGGTGAGTGGAGTGGGAATAGAGGATGCACCCCCCACAGCTACTGCTGGGAGTTGGCTCTGGTAGCAGAGGGGGCATAGAGAAATTCCCATCAGGTGCAACACGACTGGGGTCCTACGTGTGCTGGACGCCGAAGTGTGGCTATATGTGATCTCAGTCTGCACAGCCGTCCTGGTGAGTGGGTTCAGTCACCTTCCCATCTCACATTTGAGAAATCTCGGGGGCTCACATCACAGCTGGGTGGGTTGGAACTAATGTCTCTGGCAGGATGTTGGCCCCAGAGCTTACCCGCCCCCGCTCTTTTGAGTCCACCAAGCTTGTAGAGAGGGGTGTGTGGTGGTGGGTGGCGGCTGAGAAACCAACACAGTAGAAAGGGGGAAGGAAGTAAACCAGGCAGCAGACAGAGGCAGAGCTTGGGAGGTCTGCACGGGGTCTGGGTGTGGGGGACACCCCCCGGCCTGTGAACCCCGTTCTGTGCTCCTGGCTTGCCCAACCTTGGCCCTCAGCCACATGCTGCGTGCTTTAGGTGAAATCTCAGTCCCTTGTGTGGTGCGGGCATCTTTTCTCCCTGGCTTTGCCTCTCCTTAAATCGCGGAGTCTCAGTGGGGATGGCGGGGTGGTTGGTGGTCCATGGAATTTGCCCCCCACCTCCCCATCCTTGTCCTGTCCGGCTTGTTACCTGAATCTGTGTCTCTTCAGAGCCTGCAAATGAGTGGAGGCCACGGCAGCCTCTTGCTGACCGACTTCTCAAACGTTTTTATTCATCAGAATCGTGTTAAATGCTGATTCCTAGGCACCCCCATTAGGCTCTACGCCTGCCTGGCATGGGTACTTTGGGGAAGGTACAGATAGTTGCTGGGCTGTTCCGGGGGGAATTTGCATTGTTGAATGTCTGCTGTGGTCCTTCCTGCACTCTACTTTCCACGCACACGTGGCATTAAACCTGGAAGTCCTCTGGGTGCTTTGCTAGTGAAGAAGCCCCAGTTGGACTAGGGGCTGCTGGGGCTGGGCCTTGGTTCCTGGGCTGGGGGCTGCGGGCTTGCTCTCTTCAGTGGGCCTGCTGATGGGATGCCCTGGGAAGTCCTGCTGTGCACTCGGGGGAAGGTGCAGAGACAGGCTCAGGAAAGACAGACCATGGATTTAAAAATTCCTACTGGAAAATCTTTTATGAGCAAAGTAATTTGCATCTAACCGAAGACAATCATTGCTTGAAAAATTGGTTTGTTTACAAAGTTGGTCCTATGAACAGATTAAAGTTTTCATTCATGCCTTATCTATAATGTAAATAGGAGCTATTACTGCAACTTAAATTAGCTTTAAATTTCGTATCAGATTGCAGCCCAGAATACAAACGGCTGCTTGATAATCTAATTGATAAAACGGAGGAATTCAGTGCTTGGAACCCAGAGTGAAGGGAACAGAACTGCTTTGGTTTCTCAAAAGCGTGTGACTGAGGGGTGACCTGGGGTGAAGAGAAGTGGCTGGAGTCATTACACTGGAGGAGATGATCTGCCCCAGCCTTTCTCAGCTGTCTTCTGGACAAAGCAAAAGGGTGATAAATGGAAAAAGTCAGCACGGAGTTCGTCTACGCCCTGAGCTTCTCATAGGGTCATTAATGGGCTGTATCTGTGAAGCCTCCACACAGGCACAAAGGAATTAGACTAGAGTAAGGCGGCCGGCGACCTCTGGTGTCTGGACCGCGTGTCATTTCCTAAAGCCCTTTCGGGTGAAATGACAGTGGCAATGTCGTTGTTTGGAGGAGTGTAATCTCACTCATGAGATGCAGTTTTTTTTTTTTTTTTGAGACGGAGTCTCGCTCTGTCGCCCAGGCTGGAGTGCAGTGGCCGGATCTCAGCTCACTGCAAGCTACGCCTCCCGGGTTTATGCCATTCTCCTGCCTCAGCCTCCTGAGTAGCTGGGACTACAGGCGCCCGCCACCTCACCCGGCTAGTTTTTTGTATTTTTAGTAGAGATGGGGTTTCACTGTATTAGCCAGGATGGTCTCGAACTCCTGACCTCGTGATCCACCCGTCTCGGCCTCCCAAAGTGCTGGGATTACAGGCTTGAGCCACCGCGCCCGGCCCGAGATGCAGATTTTAAATGATGCAGATTTTAAACACCAAAGTCAGGAAGCTTGGTGGGAGTGGCTGTCTTCCAAGTGGTTTCTGTGCTGCCATGGATGAGGCGTGGATGTGTCAGCTGTTGGTGAGATCCACTGGTGAAGGGGCTAAGCAAACCGTGGAGGTGGGGGGTTGTGAAGCTACATCTCTTCTGTCATCCCAAGTAAATACATTTTGTCAAACTTGTGAGTTTGACCCTGACCCTAACCCTGAGTGTTGAAGTCTGGTGCAGTGTCTTGAGCCCTCTTGTGCATTGAGGGTGAGTGACTGTAAATGACCGATTGCTCAGTGGTGAAAGTTCAAATTAAGCTTCCCTGAGGAAGCCAGACCTCAGTCACCCGTGTCTCCATTGTAAACACTGTGGCCCGTACGCGGGTGGCTGCACGTTTCCAGGCCTTCCTTGGAGAAGCAGCCGTGAGGTGCTTGATGATTTGATAACATCAGCCACCTTCTGTCTTCTGTCTAATCACGGTACAAATGATTCTCCTATAAGGAAATGGATCTGGTTTCTTCCCAATCGTTGGAAGAAGCAGCCCACCTAGGGACTCCACCGTCCTCTGCACTTTGACAGCGAAGCCTGTGTCTGTCTCTGTCTCCGAGGAGTGTCACGTGTGTCGTGGGAATCGCCTCCTTAATTCTTCCTGCTTTTGAGGGCTCGGGCAGCTCTGCCTGTTTCACCCGGGATGAGCAGCGGGTGGTCTCTGGCTGCTGTGGGACCAGGGCTTGTGTTTCACCCGGGACGAGCAGCGGGTGGTCTCTGGCTGCTGTGGGACCAGGGCTTGGGGTGCATCATCACATCCGGTGGCCTGTCCAGGTGGGCGTCATTGTCTTTTGCCTGTTGGCTGAGGCAGCTGTGATGCCGGGGGTCATGCTTGTGTCAGGGCCAACCCAGTTCTTCCCGTGTACACCTCCCCTGCTGGAGTGCCATTCCTTAAGATGACTTGTTGAATTAGCGTCCAGAAAGCAGAGAAGCTCTGGGCCTCTCCCTCCCATTCTTACTCCCTGGGGCTGTGATGCCCCACGAGGGAGCTCATAGCCAGAGGCTCCTTTAAATTTAATTAGAATAAAGATTTGATTACATAGCTAAACACATTTGAAAAGAACTTCACAGATTAAATTCCAGATTCAGCCCTTCAGGCCCAGTGGCCACGTGTCGGGACTCAGCAGCTGTAGGTGGCTGTTGTCTTTCTGTGTTGACTGAGCACATTGGGGCATTTCCAGTTCAGCAGGCAACTCTCCTGCATGGCTCTGCCTGTGGTGAGGGCACCTAGGCTGGAGAGCCTCGTGGGGATCCCTTAGGCCTCTGGCTGCAGCAGGCTGCACGGTTCCTGTGCCCCGGGTCCTCTGCAGGCCCAGATGGATCCCACTACAGAACCAGCGCTGCTAGATTTGGGTACTGTGTGCAGACAGCAGAGGGGACGTCCAGGCCTTGCAGGGGCTGGGGTGACTGGCCTCCTTGGCCAGGCTCCTGTCTCCAAGTCTTCAGGGGAAATGCATCCACCATCCACACTGTGCACCAGAGGAAAACTGCAGGCTTCTCGGTGGATGGTGAATTGAGATCATGCAGAGTGACTAGGTTTGGGCTCCTGGCCAGCGTGGAACCTGGTACCTTTAAGTGGAACTTGACATGCCTCCATGTGTACATGGCAAAGAGAATGCAGCTTTCTCAGCTTGAATCCAGATGTGCTCCTGTTTTGAGGTGGAAGGTTCTGGGAGTGTTGGCCATTGGTGATTGTGCTGCAGTGGAGGACTTTGAATGCAGGCACTGGTTTGGGATAACCCTGGTTTCCTGGTCCTGGATGTGGGCATCCCTGAATATCCCGGACTGGAGGAAGGCAGGGCAGATGGGAGGGTGACAAGAGGTCAGGTGTTTCCAGCTTTAGAGACTGATGCCATCAGATGGCCGAAATCAGGATGGTGGTGGCCAGGGACCAAAGCACAGGTGCGTGGAAGTGCCATGTTTCCCGGAGCATGGGGAGGACCTCTTGAACTCTATTCCTGGGCAACAGTTCTTCCATTCTCGAATCTGTGCCATTGTAATTGACTAGCAAATTCTGTAATTGCTCTAA
>NW_022299535.1:0-1423 GCF_002776525.5 Piliocolobus tephrosceles
CAACAGTTATAATAATTTAAGAATTAAAATAGTCACAAGGTGTAGCTTTCATCTGAGTCAGACAATATGCACAGTACATTTCTTTTATTTCTTTTTATATACCCTAGGAGAATTTTATAGCTTTCTTAATATATGACAAATCTCTTTCCTGCTGTTTTTATTTCTAAGTATTGCCTATTATTTGTGTGTTTTAATTTTTATTGTAAATGGTGTCATTTTCTTAGTGTTATGTTCTAACTAGCTTGTTGGGAAAATGGAAAGGTTATGATAATAGCATATGTAGCTTTTAACTGGCCATGTGTTTATTACTTAGTAATTATGAGTTTGACTTGATAGACGACATTAAGCCACTTTAGTTTGAATAATTATCCTCAGGACCTAACCTCATTTTGTATATAATAATTTTAAATTTTTTTCTTTTAAGAATTCTGTGTGTTAAATATAAAACAAAACTCCTAGAAGCAAAATGTTATTGACATAGCTTCCTTAAAAACAGTAATCACAGCTGGGAGCAGTGACTCATGCCTGTAATCCCATCACTTTGCGAGGCCAAGGGGGGTGGAAGGGGTGGATCACCTGAGGTCAGGAGTTCGAGACCAGCCTGGCCAACATGGTGAAACCCTATCTCTACTAGAAAAAAAGAACAAAAATTGGCTGGGTGTGGTGGCGAGTGCCTGTAATCCCAGCTACTCAGGAGGTAGAGGCAGGAGAATCACTTGAACCCAGTACGCGGAGGTTGCAGTGAGTCTAATTCATGCTACTGCACTCCAGCCTGGGCAACAAGAGCGAAACTCTGTCTCAAAAAAAAAAAAAAAAGTTATCATGAGAACTGAAATTAAGTTTGTCTTATAAACATTTTTTAGAACTGACACAGTTGTAATTACCAAAAATTAATTCATCCAACAAACATTATTGAATGTGCACTGTGTGACCCGCACTTTTTTTGAAGTGTTGGAAATATAGTGGTCAAAGAACAGAAGAAAAGTCTTTCTTTATTGAATTTAGTTCAGTGAGGAGAGCTATATGGAAAACATGTAAACTAAACATAATTGGTGAAATACATAAAATGTCAGGTGGTGAGAGTTTGATTCCAAAAAAATGAAGAAGAGATAAATAAGGAGGCCAGGATTAGAGCTAATGTGGCAAATTTAGATTGAAAGTAAGGAAAGGTGTCACTAGGAGATCATGTTTGAACTAAGAGAAGAATGTAAGGAGATAAGAACTATGGATATCTAGGGAAAACCAAAGAAATTTAAAAATGTAAATGAATACGAAAGCTTAAAACTTTACTTAGGGAGGTAATTATTTGTTATTCAAAGCTTTGTATCTTTTCAATTGAGGGAGGGCCTCTCAGTGTTTGAGACCAATTCCAGTCACTTCTAAGGTTTAAAGCTTCAGTATACATTATCTGTAGAATTAAGAT
>NW_022299536.1:0-1547 GCF_002776525.5 Piliocolobus tephrosceles
TAAAAGGGGAATGGAAGGTGAAAGATCAAGTCCCAAAGTGTTATCCAGAACTAGGTTAATAATATTGAACACCTATACCAAGGACCAGGCACTTTACAAAGCTACATATAGAATCTCATTTAATCCCTGCCATAACTCTACTGGCTAGATACTATTATCACCCTCTATACTAAATTAAAAGCAAACTTAGGGGTAGGTGTCTAAAGCCACTGGTTTTGGGCTCAGCTCAGTTTGATTTGATCCCCTTATCACCTGTACCTTTTCACAGTGACATGCTTACTTCCTTACAAGGTCTAGTTCATTAATGCAGGTAATTTTTCTAAAGGTTTGACAATGGACAAAAGTCTGAGAATGAAAACATGAGTACAAGTGATTTGGAGATAAACGCAATTTGAGAATGTAATTTATGAACAGAATTTTCTATACATTATCAGGTGAAGATAGGGTCTTGGTAGCGGCATGAACAACCTTGATCGTATCAAATGCTTTCCTGGTTATGATTTATAAAAAATTAATTCAACCAAAAGTTACACTGTAAATAAACCAGTGTGAGGTATTTGAAGATTATATTAACAATACCCCTAATGGAAGAAGATGGGAATGTGGACAAGAAACAGTTCTCTGTTAGGAAAAAAAATAATGTAATTCCTTACATGATGAAGTAAATACAGTGGATGAGAAAATTCATTCAGCCATTCTTCATGTAGGAAAATCGATTTATCAGAAGAAATTTAAAAATAATGAAGAAATAAATAGAAGTAATTGGCCCAAGAGGCCCTTAGCCAATATGTGGATCTATGTGTACATACTGCTTGAAAGAGGGCAAACTTCGTTATACTTTAGATATGCTGCAACTAAATCATCACGGATTGTAAGTCTCTATAAAGTAAATTTTTAATTAAACCAAGGCAAATATCGTTTAAAGCTACTATCCTATGTTAATCTCATGTTCTACCTGAAATGAATTGTCATAAAGAATAAAATTGAAGCATTGATAATTGATTATCCTTCAGAATATAAGGTAATATTGTTCTTTGCATATTGTTTCCTTTTCCTTACCTTGATTCTTATTCTGTTCTTTACCCCTCCTTCCACATTCTTTTTAAATTCATAATACCTACAATAAAATTGCAACCCTTGGTTCTCAAGGATTCTAGCTCTCTAACAGGTACTCGTGCAACTGAGTGAACCTGTCGTAGGCCTTGAAAGAGCGATGAACTCAGATGACTATAAAGCACTTCTCTCTATGTCCCCTCTTTCCACAGCCCCAGTCGACACAGATGAGCAACTGACAGATTCTGCCATGCTTTTGACTGGTAGTGGGAAGTCCTCTCATTGAATAATATTCTTCCATCTCTTTATTATAACCAAAGCTTTACCAAAAAGGATAAGGGCTTTTAAGAATGTACTGCCCTGGTAATTTGTGATCTTAACTATTTACCACCAAATATTACTTAACAAGGGAAACAATAAATAAAAATAAAAAGAGCAATTAATTAATCAAGGTATCTCAGCACATTGGTAACGAAATCAAGGACTAAAACCTC
>NW_022299537.1:0-3231 GCF_002776525.5 Piliocolobus tephrosceles
GCAAACTCATCCTTTTTTATGGCTGCATAGTATTCCATGGTGTATATGTGCCACATTTTCTTAATCCAGTCTGTCACTGATGGACATTTGGGTTGATTCCAAGTCTTTGCTATTGTGAATAGTGCAGCAATAAACATACGTGTGCATGTGTCTTTGTAGTAGACTAATTTATAATCCTTTGGGTATATACCCAGTAGTGGGATGGCTGGGTCATATGGTACATCTAGTTCTAGATCCTTGAGGAATTGCCATACTGTTTTCCATAATGATTGAACTAGTTTACAATCCCACCAACAGTGTAAAAGTGAGGAACCAATATCTTAACAAAATAGATTCATCCTATGTAGGAACATAAAATATTCATCATTTATTTGTATCTATTTGATTTCTTTCTTCAGAGTTTTGTAATTTTGCTTGTATAGATTTTATATATATTTTGGTAGATATATTCCAAGGTACTTCATTTTGTGTGGTGCTAATATAAATGATATTATGCTTTTAATTTAAAAATTGTTTATTGCTTTTATATAGAAAAGTAATTGACTTTTATAAATTAACCTGGTGTCCTGCAACTTTCCTTTAATTACATATTAATTCCAGGAGTTTCTTTTTTTAATTTTTTTTTTTTTTTTTTTTGAGACAGAGTCTTGCTCTGTCGCCCGGGCTGGAGTGCTGTGGCCAGATCTCAGCTCACTGCAAGCTCCGCCTCCCGGGTTTACGCCATTCTCCTGCCTCAGCCTCTGGAGTAGCTGGGACTACAGGCGCCCGCCACCTCGCCCGGCTAGTTTTTTGTATTTTTAGTAGAGACGGGGTTTCACCGTGTTAGCCAGGATGGTCTTGATCTCCTGACCTCGTGATCCGCCTGTCTCGGCCTCCCAAAGTGCTGGGATTACAGGCTTGAGCCACCATGCCCAGCCACTTTTTTTTAATTGTTTGAGATTTTTCTACATAAACAATTACACTACCTGTGAAAAAGACAATTTTATTTCTCCCTCCCTAATCTGTACAAATTTTATTTCTTTTTCTGGTCATATTGCATTAGCTAGGACTTCCAGTATGATATTCAGTAGAGGTGGTGAGAAAGAACATCCTTGAATATGGCCGAATAGGAACAGCTCCAGTCTCCATCTCCCAGCGCGAGCGACACAGAAGACCGGTGATTTCTGCATTTTCAACTGAGGTACTGGGGTCATCTCACTCGGGAGTGCCGGACAATTGGTGCTGGTCAGCTGCTGCAGTCTGACCAGCGAGAGCTGAAGCAGGGCGAGGCATCGCCTCACCTGGGAAGCGCAAGGGGGAAGGGAGTCCCTTTTCCTAGGCAGGGGAACTGAGACACACAACACCTGGAAAATCGGGTAACTCCCACCCCAATACTGTGCTGTAAGCACACTGGCACACCAGGAGAATATATCCCTTACCTGGCCGGGAGGGTCCCACGCCCACGCAGCCTCGCTCCTTGCTAACACAGCAGTCTGCGGCAATCTAACCGCAAGGCAGCAGCCAGGCTGGGGAGGGGCGCCCGCCATCGCAGAGGCTTAAGTAGGTAAACAAAGCCTCTGGGAAGCTCGAACTGGGTGGAGCTCACAGCAGCTCAAGGAAACCTGCCTGTCTCTGTAGACTCCACCTCTGGGGACAGGGTACAGCTAAAAAATAACAGGGGAAGCAGCAGAGGCCTGTGCAGACACGAATGACTCTGTCTGACAGCTTTGAAGAGAGCAGTGGATCTCCCAACACAGAGGTTGAGATCGCAGGCTGCCTGCTCAAGTGGGTTCCTGACCCCTGAGTAGCCTAACTGGGAGACATCCCCCACTAGGGGCAGTCTGACACCCCACACCTCACAGGGTGGAGTACACCCCTGAGAGGAAGCTTCCAAAGCAAGAATCAGACAGGTGCACTCGCTGTTCAGCAATATTCTATCTTCTGCAACCTCTGCTGCTGATACCCAGACAAACAGGGTCTGGAGTGGACCTCAAGCAATCTCCAACAGACCTATAGCTGAGGGTCCTGACTGTCACAAGGAAAACTATCAAACAGGAAGGACACCTATACCAAAACCCCAGCAGTACGTCACCATCATCAAAGACCAGAGACAGATAAAACCACAAAGATGGGGAAAAAGCAGGGCAGAAAAGCTGGAAATTCAAAAAATAAGAGCGCATCTCCCCCTGCAAAGGAGCACAGCCCATCGCCAGCAATGGATCAAAGTTGGTCAGAGAATGACTTTGACGAGATGAGAGAAGAAGGCTTCAGTCCATCAAACCTCTCAGAGCTATAGGAGGAATTACGTACCCAGCGCAAAGAAACAAAAAATCTTGAAAAAAGAGTGGAAGAATTGACAGCTAGACTAATTAATGCAGAGAAGGTCATAAACGAAATGACAGAGATGAAAACCATGACACGAAAAATGCATGACAAATGCACAAGCTTCAGTAACTGACTTGATCAACTGGAAGAAAGAGTATCAGTGATTGAGGATCAAATGAATGAAATGAAGCGAGAAGAGAAACCAAAAGAAAAAAGAAGAAAAAGAAATGAACAAAGCCTGCAAGAAGTATGGGATTATGTCAAAAGACCAAATCTACGTCTGATTGGGGTGCCTGAAAGTGAGGGGGAAAATGGAACCAAATTGGAAAACACTCTTCAGGATATCATCCAGGAGAACTTCCCCAACCTAGCAGGGCAGGCCAACATTCAAATTCAGGAAATACAGAGAATGCCACAAAGATACTCCTCCAGAAGAGCAACTCCAAGACACATAATTGCCAGATTCACTGAAGTTGAAATGAAGAAAAAAATCTTAAGGGCAGCCAGAGAGAAAGGTCGGGTTACCCACAAAGGGAAGCCCATCAGAGTGACAGCAGATCTCTCGGCAGAAACTCTACAAGCCAGAAGAGAGTGGGGGCCAATATTCAACATTCTTAAAGAAAAGATTTTTAAACCCAGAATTTCATATCCAGCCAAACTAAGTTTCATCAGTGAAGGAGAAATAAAATCCTTTACACATAAGCAAATGCTCAGAGATTTTGTCACCACCAGGCCTGCCTTACAAGAGACCCTGAAGGAAGCCCTAAACATGGAAAGGAACAACCAGTACCAGCCATTGCAAAAACATGCCAAAATGTAAAGAACATCGAGGCTAGGAAGAAACTGCATCAACTAATGAGCAAAATAACCAGTTAATATCATAATGGCAGGATCAAGTTCACACATAACAATATTAACCTTAAATGT
>NW_022299538.1:0-1337 GCF_002776525.5 Piliocolobus tephrosceles
ATATTCTTCAATGTGCTCTCAAACATCCCATTGCAGATTGCAAAAAAAAAAAACAGTGTTCACAAACTGCTCAATGAAAAGAACAGTGTAACTCTGTGAGATGAATTGACACATCACAAGGCAATTTCTCAGAAAGCCTCTTTTTGGTTTTTATCTGAGGATATTTCCCTTGTCATCATAGGCTTCAAGGTGCTCCCATAGATCCTGTTGCAGATTCCATGAGAACATTGTTAGCCAACTACTCCATGAAAGAAAATGTGTAACTCTGGGAGATGAATTCATACATCACAAACCAGTTTCTCAGAAAGCTTCTTTCTAGTTTTTATATGAGGATATTTCCTTTGTCACCATGAGCTTCAATGTGCTCCTATATATCCTATTGCAGATGCCAAGAAAAGAGTGTTAGGAAACTGCTGAATGAAAACAACAGTGTAACTCTGTCGAATTCACACATCACAAAGCTGTTTCTCAGACAGCTTCTTTCTAGTTTTTATCTAAGGATAGCTCCTTTTTCACCTGAATAGGTCTCAAATTTATATTGCAAATATAAATTTGCAAATTCCACAAAAATAGTGTTAGCAAAGTGCTCAATGAAAAGAAAGGTGTAACTCTGGGAGATGAATTCACACCACAAAGCAGTTTCCCAGAAAGCTTCTTTTTGCTTTTTACCTGATCATATTTCCCTTGCCACCGTAGGCTTCAATGTGCACCCAAATATCCTATTGCAGATTCCATGAAAACAGTGTTAGGAAACTTCAACACGAAAAGAAATGTGTAACTCTGTGAGATGTATTCACACATGACAAAGGAGTTTCTCAGAAGCTTCTCTCTTGTTTTTAACTGAGGATATTACCTTTGTCACCATACACTTCAAAGGGCTGCCAAATATTCCATTGCAGATCCAAGAACACAGTGTTAGCAAACGGCTCAATGAAAAGAACAACGTAACTTTGTGAGATGAATTCACACATAACAAAGCAGTTTCTCAGAAAGCTTCTTTCTCGTGTTTATGGGAGGATATTTCCTTTGTCACCATAGTCTTCAATGCTATCCAAAATATCCCTTCTCAGCTTCCCGAAAAAGAGTGCTACCAAACTGCTCCATGAAAAGAATCATGTAACTCACTGAGATTAATTCACATATCACAAAGCTGTTTCTCAGAAAGCCCCTTTCTAGTTTTTATCAGAGAGTATTTCCTTTTTAACCATAGGTCTCAAAGCGACACTGAATATCCCATTGAACATTCCAAGAATAACGTGTTAACAAACTGCTCAATGAAAAGAATGGTGAGACTGTGTGAGATGAATTCACACATCACAAAGCAATTTCTGATAAAA
>NW_022299539.1:0-1256 GCF_002776525.5 Piliocolobus tephrosceles
TTCATTTATAAAATTCTCTAAAAGTGTTCTATTCTAACTTGGCTTGGAAAAAAAAATCATTTATAAATAAATATTCCCCAAACTCATAGAAATATAGGAACCGATCCAAATGTTTTTCAAGTTAACGCGATTTGGAGACAACTTAGTTCATTAAGATAAATTTAATATTTTTTGTGTAATAAAACAACTATGTCTTCAGAGTTATCACTATTAAATATAAAACAAACAAGTTTTTTTTTTTTTTTTTTTTTTTTTTTTTTTTGAGATGTAGTCTCTCTCTGTCACCCAGGCTGGGGTGCAGTGGTGCGATCTTGGGTCACTGCAAGCTCCGCCTCCTGGGTTCACGCCATTCTCCTGCCTCAGCCTCCCAAGTAACTGGGACTACAGGCACCTGCCACCACGCCCAGCTAATTTTTTTTTTGTATTTTTAGTAGAGACAGGGTTCCACAGTGTTAGCCAGGATGGTCTTGATTTCCTGACCTCATGATCCGCCCACCTCAGCCTCCCAAAGTGCTGGGATTACAGGTGTGAACCACTGTGCCTGGCCAACAAACAAGTTTCTATTCTGCTTGAGTGCTTACAGGAAGCTAATATTATACTTACTAGATAATTAGAATCAAATCTATAAGCTTTAAGATTTTAAGTTGTCATTTTTATGAAAAACATTATTTCCTTTTTTTATGGTGAAAAGATATACATCTATTTAGAATCAGCCAGCGGGACTCAGTTTAGATGATCCCAAGTTTGTTGGCAACATCCAAAGCATCGTAATCAGGAGCCAGTCAAACATATGCCTTCTTCTCTCCATCAGGCTGAATCAGGATGTTGACCATGGCCACATCCACGTCCCAGAGCTTCTTCACAGTCTGTTTGATCTGGTGCTTGTTGGCTTTACCATCGACAGTGAACACAAGCGTGTTGTTGTCTTCTATCTTCTTCATGGCTGACTCAGTGGTCAGTGGAAACTTGATGATAATATGGTGGTGGAGCTTGTTTCTCCGGGGGGGCGCTCTTCCCAGGATATCTGGGCTGCCTCCGCAGTCGCAGTGTCTTGGGATGCTGGAAGGTGGGTGACGTGCAGATCTCTTTTTGGGGGGCTGTGGACACATTTCACCACTGCCTTCTTGGCCTTTAAAGCCTTTGCTTTGGCTTTGGCCTTAGGAGGGGCAGGAGCTTCCTTCTTCGCTTTTGGTGCCATGTTGTGAAAAGCGAAAAACATTATTTCAATAATAAGTTTTTTACAGTAAATCTGCCTA
>NW_022299540.1:0-1353 GCF_002776525.5 Piliocolobus tephrosceles
TTGAAATCAATCTATTTTATCATTGATGAATTTTGCTCTTCAAAAATCTATCTTAGAAAAATATTTTGGTTATTGTTTCAATATTTTACAACTGTTTAACTTACCTGTCTCCTTATGTTTAAAGTGAGATTTTGTAGTGATAACATATTGGATCTTGATTTGTAATGCAACTTTACAATCTCTGTCTTGTAAGTAGTTTTTATGCCATTTATACTTAAGAATGCTTATTAATATCATTGAATTAAAGTCTATCATCATCTCCTTCTATTTTTCTTCTTTTTTTTTTTTTTTTTTTTTTGAGGCGGAGTCTCGCTCTGTCGCCCGGGCTGGAGTGCAGTGGCCGGATCTCAGCTCACTGCAAGCTCCGTCTCCGGGGTTTATGCCATTCTCCTGCCTCAGCCTCCTGAGTAGCTGGGACTACAGGCGCCCGCCACCTCGCCCGGCTAGTTTTTGTATTTTTTAGTAGAGACGGGGTTTCACCATGTTAGCCAGGATGGTCTCGATCTCCTGACCTTGTGATCCGCCCGTCTCGGCCTCCCAAAGTGCTGGGATTACAGGCTTGAGCCACCGCGCCCGGCCTATCTCCTTCTATTTTTCTATTATTTATTCTTCATCCTCTGTTTTCCTGTCTTTCACGGTTAATTAAGGAAATTTTTAGGATTTTTAAAATCTACTTTATTGGTTTACTAAGGCTGTCTTTTACAATATTTATAGTGGTTGCTAAAATATTTAAATTATGTCTCCATAATAAATGTTTAAATTATGCCTCCAAATAATACTATACTGCTTCATGAATAGTAGAACATAACAGTACATTTGTGCATTCCCAGATCTATTCATCTTTTGCGTTACTTGTGTCATGTATTATGCGTTGCTGTTATTTTTGTCTTAGTTTATCTTTAAAGAAAATTTCTTCATATAGATTCAAGTTATAGTATTATGTTCCTCTTGCCTGAAGCATTTCTAAAATTTTTTGCTGGTTTAAACATTTATCATTGGTCTTCTGACAAGAAATTTTCCCAGGTTTAGTTTGTCTAGGAAAAGTATTAATTTTTATCTTTCAAAAATATTTGTGCTTTTTATAGAATGATAGGTTGGCAGTTCAGTTTTCAAATGCTTTTTCTTTTAGTACTTTAAAAATGATATTTTATTTTTATAGCTGGCATGATTTCTGAAGAGAAATTATTTTATCATTGTCATCTATACTCTTCTATCTGTTGGAAATTTTTCCCTTTTTCTGCTTTCAAATATTTTGGTGGTGGTGTTTGGTTTGTCATTTTTATTTTATCCTGCTTGGTGTCCTCCGAGATTCTTAGAACTTTGTTTTTGCATTTGTTTTTAATTTTGAAAAAT
>NW_022299541.1:0-2522 GCF_002776525.5 Piliocolobus tephrosceles
GGAAATCCAACAACAGTAAAGGAAAACCTATTTACTTTTAATATGTGTATATATTTGCTTAAAAATAAAAATAATAAAAAATACATTGTAAATATGTTATTACATAGAAAAGAAAGTGGTAATAGTAGTAGCAGTTGCAGTAGTAGTAGTGATAATAAAAAAAAAAAAAAAAATCGAATATATATATTGAAACCCTTGAAAATATTTATGAATGATGTGACATATGTTTTTCGACAAAATAGTACAAAAAAAATACGTTTTATTAATACAAATAGGAAAGAATATGCAGTTATTGAAATAGTAGATAAAGTAATATATGAATTAGTATTTTTTTATTTTCAATCTAAACAATATATAAATTATATAGTAGACAAGTTTCAAAAAAAACAAAAAAATACAGCAGATGGTGATGAGTTATCTATGGATACGTATGATCATAAATCTTTGGATTTTTGTTCTGTTAAGCGTGCGGAGTTAGGTTTGGGTGGTGATATTAGCACATCTGGTTTTATGCGTAATAACACATCTGGTCTTATTCCTAATAACTTATCTGACCCTATTCCTAATAACACATCTGGCTCTATTCCTAATAACACATCTGGCCTTATTCCTAATAACACATCTGGTCCTATTCCTAATAACACAACCGAATATGTTAATAAATTAATAAATACAAATGTACACTCACAGAACCAGTATAATAACAATATGGCTACCACTACAAACCCAGTTGAAACTAAAAATACAACTGGAATTAATATGTTAAAATATGATACTAAAAATGTTACAATGGAATCAGGTGGACAAAAGGAAAATGTTAGCATCGATAAAGATATGAATATACTTTTCCATGACTATAACTTAAAAAAGAAATGCGAAATGATAGGTGGTAATGATGATGGAGTAAATGTACATACAGATGCATATGCGAATGCGCAAATAGACACACTTACACATACAGAAGTAGTTAATAAAAAGGATAAAGAACTTGCTAAAGATGTTTCTATAACTACGTATGATAATATATATGACAAAAAAAAAGTTAATGAAAACATAAGCAAACATAACAACAGTAAGTGTAACAATATGAGTCACTCACAATTATATGAAACTAACCAAGAAGTAATAATATTTTTGAATAAAACAAAAATCCATTTTAATAATTATAAAAAGAACAAGAGAATGGCGTGTATTCACATGGATGACACTTTGACTTATTTATATATGAATAATAATGATATTATTTTTGTTTTTAATTTGAAAAAAATTAATATACTTAACTGTTTATCTGATGCCACAGAAAGATTTAATGACAGGTCCATATTTGGTATGCGTAAAAAGTGTTCTCACAACATATTGATGGATAATATAAATAGTAAAAAAAGTGATGAGGACATACTAATAAACATACACAATGGAAATGTTTTAAATGGAAAGCGTAACAGTGGTGGTGGTGATAGTGGTGGTGGTAGTGGTGGTGGTAGTGGAGGTGGTGATTGTGAAAAATCAGAAGTAAATACAAAAAACGAAAACAACAACTTAAATGACGTTTATATTTATAATAATATATTTAAATTATCAAAAAATGGTAATTTTATTTTTATATATAAGTTGAAAAAAATGTTATTTCAAAATTACTATGATGACGTAGTATATAAGGTGGAAAATGATACGTGCGTAAAACATGATAATATGTATGAAAATCGAGATGCCTTTAAAAACCATACTACTGCAGTAGCACAAACTGAATATAATGATGTTAGTGGCAGGAATAACAACAATAACATTAGCAGTAATATTAACATTGACAGTAATATTAACATTGACAGTAATATTAACACTGGCAGTAATATGAACATTAGCAGTAATATTAACAGTAACAAAAATAGTAGTATTAACCACCAAATGGGTAACGAATCCACCTCCTCGTTTCAAAATATTTCTGAGAACTCAAAATTATCTAATTCAAAAAAAAAAAACAATACTGATAGTGACTTTGTCAATACAAGTTATTATAATGAATTACATCAAGACTATTTTTCGTTCTTGCCTCATACTGCACATTATGTTGATAATGATGGTAAAGAAAACATTAATAAAAATAACAAAATAATAAATAATTATGAAAAAAACAGCAAGGTAGACACAGGGAGTGGTATCAATACTAATGTTGCAGGTTATAGTAAGCGCGACACACCTAACTTATTTATTACTAAATGGAAAGCTTTATTTAATCAAATAATACCCAAAAGTTTGCTTACAGAAAATAACAAAATGAATAAAGGGAAAGATTCGAGTGAACAAAATAAGGTAATACAAGAAGTGGTAACGAATGAACCTGCAGGAGACCAAAAGGGAGAGGAAGAGGAAAAGAAAGAGGAAAAGAAAGAGGAAAAGCAAGAGGAAAAGAAAGAAGAAAAGAAAGAAGAAAAGGAAGAAGAAAAGGAAGAAGAAAAGGAAGAAGAAAAGGAAGAAGAAAAGGAAGAAGAAAAGGAAGAAGAAAAGGAAGAAGAAAAGGAAGA
>NW_022299541.1:2622-3137 GCF_002776525.5 Piliocolobus tephrosceles
GAGGAAAAGGAAGAAGAAAAGGAAGAAGAACAGGAAGAAGAAAAGGAAGAGGAAAAGAAAGAAGAAAAGGAAGAAGAAAAGAAAGAAGAAAAGAAAGAAGAAAAGAAAGAAGAAGAACAAAATGCTACACGAGAAGAACACGGAGGGTATGGCGCACTTTACTATGTCACTAAATATATAGAACCCAACGAAAACAATACTGTTTTGAAAAAAATACCCTGTTATAAACGTGAGTTGATTCAACTAAAAAACCAAACGGACACACAGGATGATAAGAGTGTAACAGAATGTATGGACATTACGAACCATGTCTATATTAATATGAACACAACTGGAAATGTAATTAATAGTGAAGTTGTAAGGGGTAACTTGGACGACACTTTAGTGAGTAATCTAAATGAAGAGGGAACGGATTTAATACCATTATGTGCTGTCAACAACGGTCCAGTTAATAATAAGTTAGCCAACTCCGAAAAAGCTAATATTGAGTTAGCCAACTCCGAAAAAGCTAATAT
>NW_022299541.1:3147-4767 GCF_002776525.5 Piliocolobus tephrosceles
TCCGAAAAAGCTAATATTGAGTTAGCCAACTCCGAAAAAGCTAATATTGAGTTAACCAATTCCGAAAAAGCTAATATTGAGTTAACCAATTCCGAAAAAGCTAATATTGAGTTAGCCAGTAACAGAGTTAACAAGGACGATTCACCAATCTATGAAACCGAAGCGGATAAACTAGTTACAGAAAAAAAGACAGGACTAGAAATAGAAACAAACAAATACAAAAAGCAAAAGACACAAAACAGCAAAAAAACGAATATCGATTTGCATTTGGTACAAGCAGAAATAATAGTAGATTATTTATATTTTATAGGTTTATATAAATGGGTTAACAAAATATATACAAATGTAAGGAAAATAAAAACTATATCTAATATAATTAATAATACAGTTAGTTATAAAAAGTGTATATATATGGATAATTGTCATAGTAGTTATATTGATAGTTGCACAGATTATAAAATGAGTGGTAATCATTACAACAGTACAGAGAAACATGAATTTAATTTTTTTGTTCATGGTATTAAAGTATATTCACCTATACAGGAGATGTCTCTGATTAATCATATATATTTTGAACAGCCAAAACAAAATATATATCATTCATTAATCCTGCAATTGAGTTACATTTTTCTTTTATTTATAAACTTGTTAATGATAAAGAAATGGTAGTTAATCATTCTATGTTGGTCCAAAGCCTTGGATGTAAATTTGTAACTCCTATTTTAAATGTGTATGAAAATAAAAAAAAAGAAAAACAGCAGTTACGTAGAATATGTATATTTAAATTTAGTTCAAAGGAAAAGAATAACTCTGTTATTATTAATGATTTAAGGCTTTTGATTAATGCGAAAAGGAAGCAAATAAAAAGAAAAAGGAAAAGGGACATAGAATTAGTAGACACGGACATTTATAATAATAGCGACGGTGGTAGTAGTAGTAGGAGTAGTAGCAGTAGTAGTAGTAGGAGTAGTAGGAGTAGTAGTATAGGTAGTCAAGCTGTTTATATGGACGTAACAAAAATGGATAAAAAGATGAGTTCGTTAAACACTTTTTTTACAGCCGTATCGAGTGTGATAGACAACCAAGAAGAACAACAAACTGACAATGTCTCAATATATACACAGAACACTTTGAAAA
The DNA here is from genome assembly GCF_002776525.5 of Piliocolobus tephrosceles. Taxonomy (NCBI): domain Eukaryota; kingdom Metazoa; phylum Chordata; class Mammalia; order Primates; family Cercopithecidae; genus Piliocolobus; species Piliocolobus tephrosceles. Next base: position 4,285 of record NW_022299541.1, read on the forward strand.
TACACAACGATCCGATTATTTTGAATATAAACTCGGAAATTCTTAATAGTGCTATTTTTTTGTACAACACGCTTTATCACTTTTGGGATAGTTGCGCAGGGAGTAGTAAAGGGTACGGAAATGGAAGCATAAGCGGAAACATAAGTGGAAGCAGAAATGGTAAGAGAGACTGCGTTAAAAGCAGCATCATAAACCAAAACCCCCCAAATGACCAAAATGATCAAAATGACCAAAATGATCAAAATGATCAAAATGACCAAAGTGACCAAAATGACCAAAATGATCAAAATGGCCAAAGTGACCAAAATGACCAAAGTGACCAAAATGACCAAAGTGACCAAAATGACCAAAGTGACCAAAATGGCCAAAGTGACCAAATTTACAGAACTACTTTCGTTAAAGACACGCTCGAATATTTATACAACCAAACAAACAATTTTAAATTTGATTATTTTTTAGATGACGTTTGTTTGAATTTATATA
>NW_022299541.1:4867-8640 GCF_002776525.5 Piliocolobus tephrosceles
TTAGATGACGTTTGTTTGAATTTATATAATGGAACCAATACTACTGGTTGTTCACCTATTGTCATCAACTTGCACAGTATAAAATTATATACAAACAAAGACACTAGTATTGATAGTTACTTACATTTTTACATGAACATGGATACATATGATAAACAGAATTTTGTTTATAACGCTGTTTTAGAGCAATTTAAAATTTTATTAACTCTCGAAAATAACAAAAATTGCATAAATGTTATGAATATTAATTTGCAATTATCAAATATAAATATTTTGTATAGTAATAAAAATAAAAATACAATAGTTAGTTTTTTAAATTCCTTGGAAAATGTGAGTACAGCAGGGGGAAATATTAGCCCCAATAGTACTAACAAGAATGTAAACATTTACAGATTTAACCAAACAAGATATATAAACAACAAAGACATTGTTAAATTAGGAAACACAATACTTGTAAAACCTAGAAGAGATACATATTTATGGGAAGAAAAACTAAGAACTAGTGGTAGTTATAATTATAATAATATTACAAATACAATTACACCATTAAAAGTATCTTTAAAAACTAGTTCTTTGACTAATTTACATAAGAATGTGTTAGTAAAACCAAAAGTGTCATCTAAAATTTATAATTATACTGGAATCCCTATAAATATAAAATTTAAACAATTATTAACAAACAAAAAGAGGAGTAACAATATATATAATTTAAATAACTATATATATTATGAACTTTTGAACAATGAACAGGGGTTATTGGTTAAGGATGAAAATGGAAAAGTGTGTAAGTTAGTAGTAATAATAAAAATATTTAACTATGAATATCATATTGTTGATATAGATACTAGTAAAAACTGTTGCGATACTCGCTTTTTACCAATTGTATATAATTTGAAAGGTTATGCTGATGATGGGGGTATAAGTATGGATGATGACAGTAGTTGGAGTGACAGTCGGTACGAACACGGGGAAGAACATGGACAAGAACACGAACACGAACACGAACACGAACACGGGCACGAACATGAACATGGCCAAGAACGCCAGCACGAACATGAACATGGCCAAGAACGCCAGCACGAACATGAACATGGCCATGGCCAAGAACGCCAGCACGAACATGAACATGGCCATGGCCAAGAACGCCAGCACGAACACGAACATGGGCAAGAACGCCAGCACGAACATGAACATGGCCAAGAACGCCAGCACGAACACGAACATGGGCAAGAACGCCAGCACGAACACCAACACGAACACCAACACAATTGTGGAAACACAAATGAAACTCATAAAATTATTATAAAAAAATACGACACGAATCAAGACATGTACAATGATCAATCTATAAAAAACAATATCGTAAAAACGTTTATAAAGTTATATATTCAGACAAATATAAATGAAGGTGGAGTCATATCCATTTTTTTTTCGTCTAATACGTTTATAAGAAATAATACAAAGAACGATTTTGTTATATTTGTGCATCCGATTTTTTATTATTTTTTATTTTTGATAAATGGTAGTATTAAGCGAGTGAATAATAAAAGGAAGGTGATATCTTATGGGGAAAGTAGTGGTAACTACAACCACAATGACAAAATAATGTTACAGTCGAAAAGCGGAGTGATAATTATTAAACCAAACGAAAAATATTATTTACCAATTGTTTCATTTTTGCCTATTATTATTTTGTATGATTATGTAAAAAAAAAAAAAAAATTGTTAGAAAGTCTTTTAACTTGTGTTTATAATAAGGAGAGAGTTAATGACACGTGTTGTCACTATGATAGTTATGGTACTGACACGATAGGGGTAAAAGAAAATATGTGTAACTTGGGTAGCGGTGGTATTACTAGCGGTGGTATTACTAGCGGTGGTATTGCTAATGGTAGTATTGCTAATGGTGGTATTACTAGTGGTGGTATTACTAGCGGTGGTATTGCTAATGGTAGTATTGCTAATGGTGGTATTACTAGTGGTGGTATTACTAGTGGTGGTATTACTAGTGGTGGTATTACTAGTGGTGGTATTGCAAGCCGTAATAATGGGGATAATAACGCCAAACTATTTCATACAAACACATACGAAGGTCTAAAACCAGAACGGAGCAGAAAAAACAATAAAAAAAGAACCTCCAGCTATAATTATGAGAACCTGTATATAAATATGTACATAGATAAAAAAAAAAAAATACAAAAAAAATCTGATTATAACAAAAATTTTGTAATTGGTGTTACATCTAGTGAACACACACAAAGTTTATCAAACGATAGCTCCATATTGAGACGATTAGATTCTACATTTTTAAGTAGAGATGTAACCTTTTCAAATGTATCTAAACATAATGAGAAATCTTTTAATGCAGTAAAAAAAACTGAAGATATACAAACGGAAAAAAAGATATCTAGTTTTACTTTAGATAATTACACATCTGCTAGTCAAGTGATAAATGTTCCCCAAACCGATATGTATAATACAAAAACAAACAGAGCTTTAAAAATGTTAGAAAATTATATAAATAAAAAAAATAAAAACAGCAAAGAAATAAAAAATATTAATTATATTTATATTATTAAAAAAGAATTCTATGATTATTATTTGTATACATATAAACATGACCATATAAAATATATTTTTATGTTCGTCTTTTTATTAAAAAATGGAGCTAGAAAAATATTGACTAATATTACTTTGAAAGAAATGTTATGTAGACATACTAGCGATGTATTAAAGTATAACTTTTATGCTCAAATATTGAAATTAAAAACTTTGAAGGTTGTAACTTATAATGAATGTGCAATAGGAGAGCGAACACTAACAGGTATACCTTTACAAACAGGAGTACCTGCAGTAACTGGGGCACATATACTAACAACATCATCCACAGATATTAATCCCCAAATAAACATTACACCCGATATTGTACACAGCTCGACATGTGTCATTTCACATGACAATACTGACACTATAAAAAGCACAGATATATTACAAACACAAACCAAAGTAAATGGTATTAACAAACTGGTGAGTGTAAATACTATTACACCTAATCGTAGCCACACATTATATGTTAACACTTATAATTTTACACAACCAAGTACAAATGCAAATATAAAATATAAAAATGATTATACACATAACTGGTTTCATTTCTTAAATAAACATGACTGTTCTAAAAAAAATAAGAATTTAATTATTCGTGAGGGGTTAAATAATTATATTCTAAAAATGAACACATTTCGATTGAAGCGTGTGCGTAGCAATGAGGCATACTATACTAAATTAATGCAAATTGTAGATAGAGACGATGTTAATAGAGACGATGTTAATAGAGATGATGTTAATAGAGATGATGTTAATAGAGATGATGTTAATACAGACGATGTTAATAGAGACGATGTTAATACAGACGATGTTAATAGAGATGATGTTAATAGAGATGATGTTAATAGATATGTTGCAATAGACATAAAAAATGGAACCAGAAAAAAGTTAATGGAACATGATTTCGAGGGTATTCATACATTAGGTGAATTAATTAAGCAGTACGAACATAACAACCAAACTAATGAACAAGAAGCTAACAAAATAAACGAAAACAAATGTAACGTTTTACTTACCGTAAAAAAAGAAAGTGAGTACAGTAATACTATTATATGCGAACAAAACAATACACATTGCTTTGGAGTACTAATCGATTATATTTTCGAAATTCATAGTTTAATGTATGACAAAATAAAAATAGAATATAAAGAAAATTATTATATAAG
>NW_022299542.1:0-5107 GCF_002776525.5 Piliocolobus tephrosceles
AAAAAAAAAAAAAAAAAAAAAAAAAAGAAAATTCATTCTCTTGGCCAGGTGCAGTGGCTGATGCCTGTAATCCCAGCACTTTGGGAGGCTGAAACAAGCAAATCACTTGAGCCCAGCCTGGGTAACATGGTGAAATCCCATCTACAGAAAACTAGCTGGGTGTGGTGGTGCATGCCTGTAGTCCCAGCTACTTAAGAGGCTGAGGATGGAGGATCGATTGAACCTGGGAGGTCCAGGTTGCACTGAGTTGTGATTGTGCCATTGCACTCCAGTCTGGGCAACAGGAGGCCCTATTGTAAACAATAATTAAATAAATAAATAATCATTCTCTTAACCAAACACACATCCAATCTCTTTGTTCTCTGCCATCTCCTCAGTGCCCAGAACAGTGGCTGGCATACAACTGGCCTCAATTAATACCTGTGAATGAATGAATTTTCAAAGAGAGGCTCAAAGGGATTAAATAACACACCCCACTCACACACACTGGGAAAGTTCACCCCTGAAGCCCAGTCTCTTTTCTTTACATTGCATGAAGTAACCACAATTACTGATACTTTAACAATTGTCTACTATGTAAGTATTACAAACTGGATTGCAATAGGAAGTTACTTGATATAAATTTTCTTCTCAGGGCCCTTTATTAATCTTTATACATTTATAGATAGCTTAAATATCATTTGCACAAACTCTGGAAGACACTAAACTAGCACAATTCAGGCACATACAATATACAGCACAAAACACACAGCATAAGAAAACATGGTTAAGCAAGGCGCGGTGGTTCACGCCTGTAAACCCAGCACTTTGGGAAGCCAAGGGGGGGGCGGATCACCTGAGGTCAGGAGTTTTGAGACCAGCCTGGCCAACATGGCGAAACCCCATCTGTATAAAAGATAACAAAAATTAGCCAGGCGTGGTGGCACGTGCTTGTAATCCCAGCTACTCGGGCGGCTGAAGCAAGAGAATCACTTGAACACGAGAGGCAGAGGTTGCAGTGAGTCGAGATCCAGCCACTGCACTCCAGCCTGGGCAACAGAGCAAGACTCAGTCTCAAAAAAAAAAAAAAAAAAGAAAATAAAGAAAAAAAACATGGCTAAGCACTTCAAGGCTTAACGTATAATTCAGTATCATCTCAGGCAATGAAATCAAGGCTCCACCTCTTTGTGACATTTGTAAGTGGTTTAACATCTAAGCCTCAGTATCTTTATAAAATGGAGTAACAGTGCCTCTCACGTGGAAATGTGATGTAAGGGGGGAACCATGCCTGGACAACAGTAAGTGCTCGATAAATGTCTGACTGTGTTATTATTACAATCACCAACTAAGGACTTCTAAAAAGATTGTTAACTGTGCCCTTGAATTAGCACCATGTGATAGAAACAGCGTAAGCTATGACACGACAGTTGTGGGTTTGAGATGGGTTTGAGACAACTCTTCCCGTCTAACTTCATGACCTTGGGCTGGTCGATTCCTCTGTTGAATCTCAGTTTCCCATTCTCTAAAATGGGGATGACGACAGGCATCTTGCAGAGTTTTTGTAACAAACTACCTAGGCCTCTCCGAATGGCAGTTAGCTCTTCCCTTCCGCTACGGGCTAGAAGGTGGAGAGATGGGAAAGGAAGAGGACGAGAGAGCAGCGGCCTCCAGAAATGTTGACAGAGAGGTGAAGGATCACGGTCTACGGGGCGTTTCATCACCGCCGCCGGACGCTCCACGCTTCTCTCCCTTCCCTGACGGCTGAGTAGCCTCTTAGGCCTCCCCGCCTCCTGCCTGCCTGTGTCTCCAGCAATTTTGCATTCGGGTCGGAAGACACCCTCCACCCCGCTACCCTCGCAGCCGCAGTCACAGCGAGGAGACTCACTCCTTTCTAGGCCCTGAAACCGCCACTCGGCAGTTGGAACCTGCCCTCACCTGTGAGGCTGACACCAGGTCTCAATGTCAGCAGCAGTCTGGGGCCGCGAGAGGTCAGGGAAGACGCAAAGGCGGGGACGCTCAGCTTGCGGCTCAGCCATGCCCCCACTACGCCCTCCCTGGGTGGCCGAGCCCCTCTCCCCGATGCAGCCGGCAGCCGCGGGGTCCCCACAGCCACCAGCAACCAGCGTGTGGAGCACCGCGCCGCCATCTTGGACGGGGGACACTGCGCCTGCGCCGCCCGGCTCTAGGGGGCCTCGCGAGAACGGCGGGCGCGCCTAGAGGCGCATGCGTGGCGCTCGCGCAGCCGCACCTAACGCGCCTTCCGGGAAGCCATCGCCGAAACGGGGTTTGCTCTGAAGAGTGCTGTTCGGTAGACTTGCCCTGCAGAACCTCGTTATTCTGTGCTAGACAATCAATGAGTGTACGCTATCGGTGTAAGGACCTGGTTGAATGTAGCCGAACGTAACTGGTCCGAGGGTTCTGGCTAAGGGCGAGACTACAAGTCCCGGCATGCAACGCGGCCCGCCGTCGCGCCACTCCCACTGTGCAGTGCAATGGTTCCCTCCTGCTGACCCTGAGACTTACGGCGAATTGCCTGAGCTTTACTCATGAGGTCTCCACGCGCGCTTCTAGTAAATCTTCACCGCCACCCCCATAGCCTGGCCTGAGTCTCACTTTCTCTTAGGCTGATTCCCCACCCGCCTCCTCTAACAAGACTCAGTTCTTGGCCGGGCGCGGTGGCTCGCGCCTGTAATCCCAGCACTATGGGAGGCCGAGGCGGCCGGATCACGAGGTCAGGAGATCGAGACCATCCTGGCTAACACGGTGAAACGCCGTCTCTACTAAAAATATAAAAAATTAGCTGGGCGCGGTGGCGGGCGCCTGTAATCCCAGCTACTGAGGCTAACGCAGGAGAATGGCGTGAACCCGCGAGGCGGAGCTTGCAGTGAGCTGAGATCGCGCCAGCCTGGGCGGCAGAGCGAGACTCCATCTCAAAAAAAAAAAAAAAAAAAAACCCATTCCCTTTTTTTTTTTTTTTCCTTTGGGCACAGAGCCTCGCTCTGTCGCGGCTGGAGTGCAGTGGCGCGATCTCGACTCACTGCAACCTCCGCCTCCCGGGTTCAAGCAGTTCTCTGCCTCAGTCTCCCGAGTAGCTGGGATTACAGGCGAGTGCCACCACACCCGGCTAATTGTTTTGTATTTTTAGTATAGACGGGGGTGTCACCATCTTGGCCAGGCTGGTCTTGGAACTCCTGACCTCGTGATCCACCCGCCTCGGCTTCTCGAAAGTGCTACGGTTACAGGCGAGAGCCACCTAGCCTACCTTAGCTCCCTCCTTAAGCGTGTTAGCCTTTTCCAAACCTCAGTGAACTTGCTGGTTCAGAATGGGAGCCGTGCTGCCCAAAAACTAAGTTAGTAAAACCTGTGAGCGCCTGCTGTGTGTCATGCATGTTCTAGAATATCGGGGATACAACGATGCATCATACACCATCTCTGCTCGGGAGGAGCAAACAATGACCCGAGACAGGCTCCTTACCAACTAACAATGTTAAATGCTATCATAGGGATAAGCACTGTTACAGGCATACAAAGTGAAGGAGTCATTCCATTTCTAAAATGGGGGAGAGGAAGTTTGGGATGTCAGGGCTTCTGAGAGGTAAGATTCAAATTGGACATCGATGAAAAAGTGTGTCAGGTAGGGGTGGAGTATTCCAAGTAGCCTGAACTTCAGAAACAAATGTCTAAGATATGAAAGTGCCGTCTTTGCTTGAGCTGTAAATTTAAGAGTATGTGATGAGGCGGGTCGCCTTGGCTCACGCCTGTAATCCCAGCACTTTGGGAGGCCGAGGTGGGCGGATCACGAGGTCAGGAGTGTGAGACCAGCCTGGCCAACATGGTGAAACCCCGTCTCTACTAAAAATACAAAAACTAGCCAGGCGTGGTAGCACGCACCTGTAATCCCAGATGTTCGGGAGGCTGAGGCAGGAGACTCACTTGAACCCAGAGGCGGAGGTTGTGGGGAGCCAAGATCCCGCCACTGCACTCCAGCCTGGGTGAAAGAGCGAAACTCTCTCAAAAAAAAAAAAAAAAAAAAAAAAAGTATGTGATAAGATGAGGCTAGGAAGGGAGACCTGACCTGGTTAGTCTTGTAAAGGACTTCCAATTTTCAGACTCCCACCATCATCACCACCTCAAGCAATAGGAAGAAAACTTGAGGACTCTTGGTAGGATTTAAAACAATCTGTGCTCCTAAATCTTTGCCCCCATCCGCAAAGCCTGGGAATCTGTGCTACTCCCCCTCCCCCCTACTCCCAGCATTGTTACACCAAATTTTTGTGTACGTGGATATTAATTTGGGTAGATACCCATAGCTTTTGTCAAATTCTCCACAGGCATTGAGGCTCGAAGATTAAAAACCACCAGTCCGGGGCCGGGCGCGGTGGCTCAAGCCTGTAATCCCAGCACTTTGGGAGGCCGAGACGGAGACGGGCGGATCACGAGGTCAGGAGATCGAGACCATCTTGGCTAACACGGTGAAACCTCGTCTCTACTAAAAATACAAAAACTAGCCGGGCGAGGTGGCGGGCGCCTGTAGTCCCAGCTACTCGGGGGGCTGAGGCAGGAGAATGGCGTAAATCCGGGAGGCGGAGCTTGCAGTGAGCTGAGATCCGGCCACTGCACTCCAGCCCGGGCGACAGAATGAGACTCCGCCACAAAAAATAAAAATAAAAAAAATAAAAACCACCAGTCCTTTGAAGAACAGTGACCAGCTGTCGTAAATTGCAAGTAATAGTTGAAGAGAGTTGGGCTACGGAATGGAGAGGACTGAGATGAACAAGGGTGTTGGGAGGTGAGCAAAAGAGTTCCTTTAATACATTCAGCAAATACTTAAATGACCAGCATAGTGATTAATAAGAGTATGGGTTCTGGGCCGGGCGCAATGGCTCACACCTGCAATCCCAGCACTCTGGGAGGCTGAGGTGGGTGAATCACCTGAGATCAGGAGTTTGAGACCAGCCTGGCCAACACGGTGAAACCCTGTCTTTTCTAAAAATACAAAAATTAGCTGAGTGTGGTGGCAGGCGCCTGTAATCCCAGCTACTTGGGAGGCTGAGGCAGGAGAATTGCTTGAACCTGGGAGGTGGAGGTTGCAGTGAGCCGAGATTGTGCCACAGCACTCCAGCCTGGG
>NW_022299543.1:0-1051 GCF_002776525.5 Piliocolobus tephrosceles
AAAAATAATTAAAGTATTTTTTGTTACCATAATTATATAGTCGTTATCGCACAAATTAGTGTATATAAAATTATAGTTTAAATTCTAATTATTCTTCTATGTCATATTTTATTGTTGTAATATTACATATACTTGTATATAAACACAAATAAATAGTTTAAGTAATACAATTTTACGCTATTTAATATCAAACGATTTATATCAAACGCAAGATAAATTAAATATTTTTATAATATGCTTTCTAAGCATAATGAATCAAAAAGTTTATTCTCATATTAAAAAATCATGACTTTTTTTAAAGCGTTATTTACAATATTATATATAAAAAAACATTAACATTTTTTACATATAAGCTTTATAATATATTTTTATGTTTTCCCTATCTTACATACATTATACATCTAAATTTAAATCACAACTTTGTGGAACTATTTCAACCTCATCATTAATCTCATCTACGTTATCACTAATATTATAAACTTAGTTATTATGATTAGCACCATTTATAAGTTTTTTGTCATTCTAAGGACTATTAGTAGTTTTACAATTTTCAACTTTTTTTTCAAGATCGTCCAACTTGTTGCACATTTTCAGTCCAAACAAAAATGTTGCAGCCCAAGTACCCAACAATAACAATAACCCAACTAGGAATGGAATACAACATAGAGCTAAACATGACATGCGTTTCTGAACTTTTTTTTTACATAAATCGATTATTTTCAACTCCCGACAATAAACAGGAATTAATGGAATTTGTCCCGTTAATAAATCTATAATAAATAATATATTAGTAATATAAAAAATAATTAATAATTTCATTTTTTATTCAAAATTAAAAATTGTAAAAATTAATTTATATACTAAAATAATAAAACTATATATAATTATTTATATGTATCTTGATTTATTTATATATCCATATATAATAAATGAGATTGTTTATATTTTATTTTTATATAACTCATTTATTATAATTAAAACAAACTTATTTAAAATATTATGTCGTAATATATTTTATTTTTTATCTTATTTGTTAGCTTGTTCATTGTTT